>NC_041391.1:121004438-121017498 GCF_002162155.2 Triticum dicoccoides | reverse complement strand
TGATCGATTAACATTTCTAAATAATGATCACAAAAATTCATACCATTGTATTGTTTTTGTATAAATGTGTCATATAAATGAGAAATATTTTCTTTATACATATTTAACATTTTTCAAATGCTGTTAATATTTTTTATAAAATTGTAAAGTGTTTTTGGAATATACTCTCTTCATTCCATAATGTAGTGGGTATAGGTTTTAAAGGAATCAAAGTTTGAAAACTGTGACCAAGTTTATAGAAAAAAAATATGTACAATACAAAAACTATAAAATATGAAATTACATCTTATGATAAGTCTTATAATATATATTTGACATTTTAGATGTAAATATTTTTCTTCACAAATTTGACCAAACTCTGTGAGGTTTGGAATTATGAACAGGGGGGTATTTATTTGAAATATTTGGAAGTATAGCAAAATCAAAAAATTAAAGCAAAAAATAAAAGTAGAAAACGTGAAAAAATGAGGCCGAGGTATCTCGCGCCCCCACTCAGGCAGCCCCTCTCCTCGCCTCTGAATTAGGCCGAATGCCTGGCATGTTGTCGCTCTGAGTTGGGCCAAATGGTCCCAGCCCACAAAAATCCTTGTGCCGCACAGAAGAATATGACTTTTGGGTTCCAAAAACAAGCACAATATCGAATTCACTAATTGAGGAGTACTCTTTTCAAAGATCACTTCCCCTCCCAGGTTGCAACAAGTGTCGCGTTGCATGTGCAGCACTTGTCGCATTTAGAGTTTTCCTTTTTTTTCGTAGATCCGTTTATTCAAAACATTTCATCTCTTAAACGTGCCTTCAAATCTCAAATTGTTTTCACTCTTGGATTCCTCGCGTCGAGATCTTCAAAACTATATCCCATGCGGATAGGTTTTAATAAACTTTTTTCACGAAAAAAAACGGACGAAAAAACCGTGCCTCTCGCGGAAGAAAGAAAATAAAAATATGTTTTTTTTCAATTTCTGAGAGGCACGGCCATGCATCTCGCGGAAGTAAAACCGTGCCTCTCACGAAAGAAAAACATATTTTTTCATTTCCGAGAGGCACGACCGTGCCTCTCGCGAAAGCAAAACTATGCTTAGCATGAAAGGAAAAAAAAATGTGTTTTTCTTCATTTCCAAAAGGCACGGCCGTGCAACTCACGGAAGGAAAATAAGAGAAAACGCATTTTTTTGTCTTCAAGAGGCACGGCAGAGAAAATCGTTCTTCTCATGGAAGGAAAAAAGAAAACATACTTTTTTTACTTCCAAGAGTCATGGCCGTGCCTCTCACCGAAGAAAAGAAAAGAAAAAATGTATTTTTGTTTTTTAGGGGTACGGTCATGCCTTTCGCGGAAGCAAAATCGTGCTTTTCATGAAAAAAAAAAGTGAAAACATGTTTTTTCCATTTCCAAAAGGCATGGCCGTGCCTCTCGCGAAAGCAAATCCGTACCTCTCGTGGAAGTAAATTAAAAAAAGGTTGGTCGAAAAGCTAAGAAAATCGGTGAAAGCCCAAAAAACCAAAAAAGAAATCGGAAAAATGTCTAAAAATTTGAAACGCGTAGGAAAAAATATTAAAATTCGGAGGGAGCACGATACGTGGCAAATGATCGTTGGAAGGCTCCCGAAGAAGCGCTCGTCAACAAGTTGCTCCCCTGAAATATGGTTTTCATGATCGATGGACTCGCCTAAGAATCCGAGAGAGACATTAGATCTTAACCCACACGTGCAAAACATTTTAAACGAATCTTGACCCACACTTTACTTTTTCTGTTTGGATAATTTGCCACCTGAGACTGACGGGTGGGCTAGGACCACTCGCCATTGAAAGAATTGAGGCAAATCATCCCTGAAGCACAGAAACGAAGCGAGAAGCAGAAGTTTGACGAGCTGGATAGTTACCGAACACCCAACGTGCAGGTCTCTTTTTCACTTGTCGCAGAAATAAATCTCTACTCCTATATAAATATCCAAATTGGTGGTGATAGTGTGTCTGCCCATTATTGATATACAACCATCGGATCTGCATCTAACGGACATGAGGCAATTTGTGGCGATTTTACAGGAAGGCGCCCACACTAAGGTAGATATTTTTAGATAACCCCCTGTCTCTCCCGACTAGCCAGATCTTAGAGAAAAGCTCCGTACAAACAGGTAGCAGTCAACAGTGTCAGAACCGATCTACCGCGGCGGCTGTTGTCGGCGCCGTCCGGCCCACGCTCCTCTCCAACCTGTCGCCCACTGAGGGAGTCCTGGATTAGGGGGTCCTCGGACAACCGGACTATATATTATTGGCCGGACTGTTGGGCTTTGAAGATACAAGATAGAAGACTTCGTTCCGTGTCCGGGTGGGACTCTCCTTTGCGTGGAAAGCAAGCTTGGCGATTTGGATATGTAGATTCCCTTCTCTGTAACCGAACTGATGTAACCCTAATCCCCTCCGGTGTCTATATAAACCGGAGGGTGTGGTCCGTAGAAGGACAATCATAATCATAGGCTAGCTTCTAGGGTTAGCCTCTACGATCTCGTGGTAGATCAACTCTTATAATACTATATCATCAAGATCAACCAAGCAGGAGGTAGGGTATTACCTCCATAGAAAGGGCCCGAACCTGGGTAACCATTGTGTCCCCCGCCTCCTGTTTGTTGGAAATATGCCCTAGAGGCAATAATAAAATGGTTATTATTGTATTTCCTTGTTCATGATAATTGTCTATTGTTCATGCTATAATTGTATTGACCGGAAACCACAATACATGTGTGAATACATAGACCACAACATGTCCCTAGTGAGCCTCTAGTTGACTAGCTCGTTGATCAACAGATGGTCATGGTTTGCTGACCATGGACATTGGATGTCATTGATAACAGGATCACATTATTAGGAGAATGATGTGATGGACAAGACCCAATCCTAAGCATAGCACAAGATCGTGTAGTTCGTTTGCTAAAGATTTTCTAATGTCAAGTATCATTTCCTTAGACCATGAGATTGTGTAACTCCCTGATACCGTAGGAGTACTTTGGGTGTACCAAACGTCACAACGTAACCGGGTGGCTATAAAGGTGCACTACAGGTATCTCCGAAAGTGTCTGTTGGGTTGGCACGAACCGAGACTGGGATTTGTCACTCTGTATGACGGAGAGGTATTTCTGGGCCCACTCGGTAATGCATCATCATAATGAGATCAATGTGACTAAGTAGTTAGTCACGGGATCATGCATTACGGAACGAGTAAAATGACTTGCCGGTAACAAGATTGAACAAGGTATTGGGATACCGACGATCGAATCTCGGGCAAGTAACATACCGATTGACAAAGGGAATTGCATACGGGATTGCTTGAATCCTTGACATCATGGTTCATCTGATGAGATCATCATGAAACATGTGGGAGCCAACATAGGTATCCAGATCCCGCTGTTGGTTATTGACCGGAGAACGTCTCGGTCATGTCTGCATGGTTCCCGAACCCGTAGGGTCTACACACTTAAGGTTCGGTGATGCTAGAGTTGTTATGGGAAATAGTATGTGGTTACCGAAGGTTGTTCGGAGTCTCGGATGAGATCCCGAACATTACGAGGAGCTCCAGAATGGTCCGGAGGTGAAGATCGGTATATTGGACGAAGGGTATTGGAGTCCGGAATTGTTCCGGGGGTACCAGGTGATGACCAGCGTGTCCGAAAGGGGCTTCGGAGGCCCCGACAAGCGTTGGGGGGCCTTAAATAGGAACATTGTGGAAATTGTTTCACAACTAACACCGCCTAGAACACCATTGTGGAAATTGGGGGGCCTTAAATAGGGACCCCGACCAGCGTGACCATGGACATTGGATGTCATTGATATAGAGATGAATATGTGAGTTGCGAGTTTGGTACACAATTGAGACATTGTGGAAATTGTTTCACAACTAACACCGCCTATAACACCATAGTGTGATGGTGTGTTCGAACATCATAGATGCACCCTATTGGGTATGGGGCATACCACGATGTCTCTTATCGAATTATCACTATCGTTCATGTGTTAGGCATTAGAGACAACCGCATTCACTTTAAATAGGGCACCACGTAATTTCCTTGAGATGACACCGTATGAACTATGGTTTAGAGAAACCTAAGCTGTCGTTTCTTGAAAGTTTGGGGTTGCGACGCTTATGTGAAAAAGTTTCATCCTGATAAGCTCGAACCCAAAGCAGATAAATACGTCTTCATAGGACACCCAAAACAGTTGGGTATACCTCCTATTTCAGATCCGGAAGCAAAAGTGATTGTTTCTAGAAACGGGTCCTTTTTCGAGGAAAGGTTTCTCTTGAAAGAATTGAGTGGGAGGATGGCGGAGACTTGATGAGGTTGTTGAACCATCACTTCAACTAGTGTGTAGCAGGGCACAGGAAGTTGTTCCTGTGGCACCTACACCAATTGAAGTAGAAGCTTATGATAGTGATCATGAAACTTCAAATCAAGTCACCACCAAACCTCGTAGGTCGACAAGGATGCATACTGCTTTAGAGTGGTACGTAATCCTGTCTTGGAGGTCATGTTGCTAGACAACAATGAACCTACGAACTATGGAGAAGCGATGGTGGGCCTGGATTCTGACAAATGGCTAGAGGCCATAAAATCCGAGAGAGGATCCATGTATGAAAACAAAGTGTAGACTTTGGAAGAACTACTTGATGTTCATAAGGCTGTTGGGTAAAGATGGATTTCAAAAGGAAGACAGACAATGATGGTAAGTGTCACCATTAAGAAAGCTCGACTTGTCGCTGAGAGATTTTCCGACAAGTTCAAGGAGTTGACTACGATGAGACTTTCTCACTCGTAGCGATGCTAAGAGTCTGTTGGAATTATATTAGCAATTACTGCATGATTTATGAAATCTTGCAGATAGAATGTCAAAACATTGTTTCCTCGATGATATTCTTGAGGAAAGGTTGTATGTGATACAACCAGAAGGTTTTGTCAATCATGAAAGATGCTAACAATTATGCAAAGCTCCAGCAATCCTTCTAAGGACAGGAGTAAGCATCTCGGAGTTGGAATGTACGCTTTGATGAGATGATCAAATATTTTGGGTTTATACAAAGTTTATGAGAAACTTGTATTTCCAAAGAAGTGAGTGGGAGCACTATAGAATTTCTGATGAGTATACATTGTTGACATATTGTTGATCAGAAATGATGTAGAGTTTCTGGAAAGCATATAGGGTTATTTGAAAAGTGTTTTTCAATGGAAAACCTGGATTAAGATACTTGAACATTGAGCATCAAGATCTATAAGGATAGATCAAAATCACTTAATAGTACTTTCAAACGAACACACACCGTGACAAGATTTTGAAGGAGTTCAAAATAGATCGGCAATGAAGGAGTTCTTGGCTTTGTTACAAGGTGTGAGTGTTGAGTAAGACTCAAGACCTGACCACGGCAGAATAGAGAGAAAGGACAAAGGTCGTCCCCTATGCTTTAAACATAGGCTCTACAGTATGCTATGTTGTGTACCGCACCTGAAGTGTGACTTGCCATGAGCCAGTCAAGGGGTACAAGTGTGATCTAGGAATAGATTACAGGACAATGGTCAAGGTTATCCTTAGTAACTAGTTGACTAAGGAATTTTCTTGATTATGGAGGTGGTAAAAGAGTTCGTCGTAAAGGGTTACGCCGATGCAAACTTTGACACTAATCCGGATTATTCTGAGTAGTAAACCGGAATCGTATAGTAGAACAATTATTTGGAATAGCTCCAAATAAAGCGTGGTAGCTGCATCTAGGAGATGACATAGAGATTTGTAAAGCACACACGGATATGAAAGATTCAGACTCGTTGACTAGTAACCTCTCTCACAAGCGAGATATGATCAAACCCAATGGGTGTTGGACTCGTTACAATCACATAGTGATGTGAACTAGATTATTGACTCTAGTGCAAGTGGGAGACTGTTGGAAATATGCCCTAGAGGCAATAATAAAATGGTTATTACTGTATTTCCTTGTTCATGATAATTGTCTATTGTTCATGCTATAATTGTATTGACCGGAAACCACAATACATGTGTGAATACATGGACCACAACATGTCCCTAGTGAGCCTCTAGTTGACTAGCTTATTGATCAACAGATGGTCATGGTTTCCTAACCATGGACATTGGATGTCATTGATAACAGGATCACATTATTAGGAGAATGATGTGATGGACAAGACCCAATCCTAAGCATAGCACAAGATCGTGTAGTTCGTTTGCTAAAGCTTTTCTAATGTCAAGTATCATTAACTTAGACCATGAGATTGTGTAACTCCCTGATACCGTAGGAGTACTTTGGGTGTACCAAACGTCACAACGTAACTGGGTGGCTATAAAGGTGCACTACAGGTATCTCCGAAAGTGTCTGTTGGGTTGGTACGAATCGAGACTAGGATTTGTCACTTCGTATGACGGAGAGGTATCTCTGGGCCCACTCAGTAATGCATCATCATAATGAGCTCAATGTGACTAAGTAGTTAGTCACGGGATCATGCATTTCGGAACGAGTAAAGTGACCTGCCGGTAAAGAGATTGAACGAGTTATTGGGATACCGACGATCGAATCTCGGGCAAGTAACATACCGATTGACAAAGGGAATTGCATACGGGATTGCTTGAATCCTTGACATCGTGGTTCATCCGATGAGATCATCGTGGAACATGTGGGAGCCAACATGGGTATCCAGATCCCGCTGTTGGTTATTGACCGGAGAACGTCTCGGTCATGTCTGCATGGTTCCCGAACCCATAGGGTCTACACACTTAAGGTTCGGTGATGCTAGAGTTGTTATGGGAAATAGTATGCGGTTACCAAAGGTTGTTCGGAGTCCCGGATGAGATCCCGGACATGATGAGGAGCTCCAGAATGGTCCGGAGGTGAAGATCGGTATATTGGACGAAGGGTATTGGAGTCCGGAATTGTTCCGGGGGTACCAGGTGATGACCAGCGTGTCCGAAAGGGGTTTTGGAGGCCCCAACAAGCGTTGGGGGGCCTTATGGGCCAAGGGGAGAGGGCACATCAGCCCACTAAGGGGCTGAGCGCCCCTCCCACCCCATCTCACTTAACTAGGAGAGGTGGGGGCGCCACCCCTAGGGCAGCCGCCCCTCCCGGCTTGGGGGGCAAGTTTCCTAGGGGGTGGGGTGCCCAAACCCATCTAGGGTTTCCCCTCTGGCCGCCGCCCCTCCCCTAGGTAACCCTAGGGCGCCTCCCCCTCCTCCCTTCCCCCTATATATAGTGAGGGAGAGAGAGGGCAGCCTCACCCTTCCCCTGGCGCAGCCCTCTCCCTCCTCCAACACCTTCTCCTCCTCCATAGTGCTTGGCGAAGCCCTGCCGGAGAACCACGAGCTCCACCACCACCACGCCGTCGTGCTGTCGGAGTTCTCCCTCAACTTCTCCTCTCCCCTTGCTGGATCAAGAAGGAGGAGACGTCCCCGGGCTGTACGTGTGTTGAACGCGGAGGCGCCGTCCGTTTGGAGCTAGATTGGATCTTCCGCGATTTGAATCACCGCGAGTACGACTCCATCAACTTCGTTCTTGTAACGCTTCCACTTAGCGATCTTCAAGGGTATGAAGATGCACTCTCTCCCTCTCTCTTGTTGTTAGAATCTCCATAGATTGATCTTGGTGATGCGTAGAAAATTTTGAATTTCTGCTACGTTCCCCAACACTGTTACCATTAGCCTTAGACCCACAGTTCGGGACCCCCTACACAAGATCCGCCGGTTTTGACACCGACATTGGTGCTTTCATTGAGAGTTCCACTGTGACGTCGAAGATAGGGTTGATGGCTCGCCTTGTTATCAAGGACAACATCACCTCCGGAGGAGCCGTGGCCTCGGGCCAAACCATCCGGCTGGGCGGCTTCGTTATGACCGCCCGTTCGGCCATCGGGCCGACGATGACTTCTCAGGTCATCAAAATCCGTCTCCACGTTAGCTCGGAATACGCCGAGCAGATGGATCCGATGGAGTTATCGTCTTTGAATGAGCTCCTCGAGCGCATCACCGCCTTGGGAGTCGTTACGGACTATGATCGGATTGGGCTTAAACCCGATCAGAGGAAGATTAACTCTCCGCCGATCACCCATCAGATAGTGGTGGTGGAGGAGCAACGCAACAACTCCTCCCCTATATTGAGGATGAACTATGTCCGGATCACCGAGCTCATTGAGTCAGATACCCGCTTTTGGGAAGACTTGCCCTGAACTCCGGACTTAGAATCGGACTGTGGGCCAGAAAATCGGTTGACATCTCGGAGCCCGAACTATTAAGCTCGGTAACTCCTCAAGCTCTGGGTCCCAGACCGGGTCAGGATTCGGACTTAAATCCGCCCACCCACCCAGATACAAGCGATCTTCCCTACATCAGACAACAGTCCCAAGAGACAGTACATTACTTTTGGGCCATATTCCTCCTTGCAATGAACAAGGTTAAGGACTGTCGCGATGAAGACGCAATCTCATTATTTTGCAAAAATTGCACGGACAATGGGATCCTTAACGCCATAAATCGCCATCACGTATCACACTTCGTTGACTTGGTGGCCATAGTACAGAAGTACTGCACAATGAAAAGCACCTGGAAAACCCAAGCAGCCTTTTGGGACCTATTGGATCTCTCTAAACCCCTCGTCCGAACAAAAAGGGTGTACCCCCGCAAGACACCTGATCTAATCACGAAGAAACCGAAGCCCACTTCAGGGTGCGAAACCGTGTTGGAGGGATGGCTCGATAGGCCATGCAAAATACACACCACACCGGATACAGTACCAACACATAGCCTTAGAGCATGTTGGATACTTCGGCAGGTGTCCAAGAGCGGCGAGGATCTCCTCATCAACAACACCGCAGAGCATCATCCCGCCGAACACAACAATACATTCTTAACAGTCTTCGAGACTTTCGCGTCGAATAACAGGCGCGAGAGAGTACTCCGCAACTTGGCCAAAGTTTGCCAAGTTGCAGCAGTAAACCCTTGGAACGACACGGCTATAACTTTCAATGCTAGTGACGAACCGCAATTAAGAACAGTCTGGGCACCAGCTTCTTTGGTCCTTAGTCCTATCGTGGACGGCTTCCGGCTTACCAAATTGCTCATGGACGGCGGCAGCGGACTAAACCTCATTTACGAGGAGACTCTCAATAAGATGGAAATAGACAGGAGCCGCATTGAGCCAAGCAGCACGACCTTTCGGGGAATTATTCCCAGTTGGGAGGCACGATGTGCGGGAAAAATCACACTTGATGTGGTATTCGGCACGCAGGAGAATTACAGGTCCGAGGACATAACATTCCAAGTGGCTTCTTTCAACAGTGATCCGGACATAGCACTCCGCACTGAAAATAAAACTGCCGCCCTGGCCCTCGAGGCACTATCCGAAGCCCTCACGGCTGAAGAATTAACTGCATTACGCTCCACAGTGGACAGGGACAACGTGATACTCGATAAACGATTCAAGTCCACCTCCTTTAAACCAGCGGACGAAATAGTCAAATTCCAAGTCCATCCAATGGACGCCACAAAGACAGCATCCATCGGGGCACAGTTGGACCCCACAATCGACTGCGGGCGTTTCTACGCGAGAATTGGGACATCTTCGCCTGGCACCCCTCAAACATGTCAGGAATCCCACGCAGGCTGGCCGAGCATAGCCTCAACATATTGAAGGGATATAAACCGGTCAAGCAGACACTATGGCGCTTTTCCGAACCCAAAGGACAACCTATGAGAGAGGAGCTAGCCAAGTTACTCGAAGCCGGATTCATCAGAGAAATAAAACACCCGGATTGGCTAGCAAACCTGGTGATGGTACCAAAGAAGGACAAATTCTGGCGCATGTGTGTCGATTTCAAAGACCTCAACAAGGCTTGCCCTAAGGATCCCTTCCCTCTCCCCCGCATTGATCAGATCATCGATGCTACCGCAGGACACGACGCACTGTGTTTCCTCGATGCATACTCTGAATACCATCAAATCAAGATGACGGAGTCGGATCAAGCCGCAATGGTATTTATCACCCCATACGGCCCCTTTTGCTTCAACACTATGCCTTTTGGGCTTAAAAACGCCAGGGCTACCTACCAACGCATGATTCAAACATGCCTGGAGAAACAAATCGGCAAAACAGTTGAAGCATATTGGTGACGGGAAAATGGTGGTCGTGAGAACACGCGTCCACGTCATTGATACAGAATGAAATTTAAATGCATAAAATAAAAATAGAATTAAACATTGCAGGTGCATTATTTCCAGAACTCTTACATTTACATAAAATTTCTGTTAATTACATCTCCGAAGAGAAAACACCTGATTAAGAATTTCTAACATATCTATTATATAGGATTGCATCACATTCCTATTACAACATACTACAAGAGAAATCCTCCTCGCGGTCGACGACGAACTCCTTCTTGGTGAGCTTGAAGTTTGGTTCTGTGCAAGTACCACTAGTAGAAAAAGAGGCTTCCGTCCAGCCTCATTAGTCGCGAAACTGTAGGAACCGCAACTAATGAAGTCTTTAGTCGCGGTTCGGCAGATGAACCGCGACCAAATGCCTGGGCCCAGGGCGCTCGCGGGCTTTAGTCGCGGTTGGCCAGGCCAACCGCGACTAAAGGTGCCCAAAGGCCTTTAGTCGCGGTTGGCCAGGCCAACCGCGACTAAAGCTCCTCCCTTTTAGTCGCGGTTTGTGGCACGAACCGGAACTAATGGGGTTGAGACCTTTAGTCCCGGTTCGTGCCACGAACCGGTACTAAAGGTCCCATTTTCAAATTCTACCCCCCCGGGATCGCCTTTTCAGTTTTAAAAAAAATAAAAGAAAATAATGGAAATGTCAAAAAAATAAAAGAAAATAAGTTTCTCATGTGATATGTGGTCTAGTTGTTGGGAAAATTTGCAAATGTGAATTTTGACTTTATTTGCAAAATCTCTCTGAAATTTGTAAAAATGGGCATAACTTTTGCATACTAACTCGGATGAAAAAGTTTTTTATATGAAAAATCATCTACTCGAAAAGTTACATCCAAATTTAACCGGGGCAACCCCGTTAAACATTTTCAAAATCCTCAAAAACCTAATAGAAAAAAAGTTACGGGGCTTGTAAGATCTAGAGTGGAAAAAATTGAAAAATATTCAAACAGTGGGCAAACTATGGTCAAACAATGGTCAAACTAATTATTCTAGAATATTAGTGTTACTAAATAATTATTTTAATTATTTCAATTTTGGTCAAATCTGGTCAAACTGTGGTCAACTGTGGTCAAACTGTGGTCAAACAATGGTCAAACTAATTATTCAAGAAATATTAGTGTTACTAAATAATTATTGTTTTTTAAAACAATAGTTTCAAACTCAAACAGTGAAATGTGTCACTTCATGCTCAAGCAAAATTCCTGAAGGTTAATAGGATTGACATCTTATTATTGTCAGGAAAACAACAAGTGCAGACTTGGAGCGTGGGAGAATAGAACCCGGAAGTTAAGCGTGCTTGGGCTGGAGTAGTGAGAGGGATGGGTGACCGGTTGGGAAGTTAGATGATTTGGAATGATGGGGGGTGATAAAAGAATAAATTGAGAAGTGATGAGGGGTGGTGATTAGAGACTAGAGGTTAAAATAATTCAGAAATTTGAAAAAAAAAATTCAATTTTTTTTTCAAAAACCTGTGGCGGCCTTTAGTCGCGGTTAGCCACAAGAACCGCGACTAAAGGTCCTCCGCCCACGTGGACGGGCCTTTAGTCGCGGTTCTTAAGCAACCGCGACTAAAGGGGGGGGGCCTTTAGTCGCGCCCGTCTGGTCGCGGTTGCGCAACCGCGACTAATGGCAGTTGCGAACCGCGACCAAAGGCCCTTTTTCCACCAGTACTCCTCTATGATTTTATGTGTGATGTTTGGGAATATATTTTCCTAGCATGCAACAATTTGTGTGTGTTCAACCTCATTTATATGCGGAATGCAGGTTGATTTTGGCTAGGCATAGTTTTATCCTACGTTTGGCATATAGGATATGTATATATTTTTCTTTGGGAATTTTATACAACATCTTTGGTTTTGGTGGCATGGATATATGTAACATGCCAATTTTAATCAGTTTTGCATCATCACATTACTACTATCATCACGCGACACTGATGTGGTGTTCGTGTGTAGCGTAACGGACTGAAGCTTTCTGACACAATCTTGATACTTTCTATGGTGCATGTGATATGTGCCATATTTTGTTGAATTTGACTTCATACGGTATCAAAACTAAGCACGCGGTGCAATGATATGATACACACGTATAGCTTGACCCGAATGGAGTTTGTTTATGATATTTTTTATTTGTTTAAAGCCTATGTGGGCTACATGAAATATGTCTTATCATGTATTTTGCATGAATTTTGTATGCATATGTGAATGTGGAGTGAACTTATTTTTTATTAAGTTCTGCTTTACCTGTATTACTACTAATACCGTGTGACACTAATATAATGCCCGCATGCAGCGTAACCAAGCAAAGGTTTGTGGAGCAATTATGATGTTGCATGAGTCATATGGCATCTATCATTTTTGTTTATGTTTGTACCTTACATGATATTAGCACTAACTCCACATAGCGTCATTTCATTGACGCTCGTGTGTATGTAACACCCCGAGAATCATGCTACAGTAATCTCCCCTAATGGTTTCCATGTCATCATGATTACCTTGCCAAATTTTCCACTTGATTAAAAGTCAAGTCAAATTCAAATTCGAATTGCAAGTCAAATATTTACATCTTCAAAAATGCAAAAAAAAAATAGTTCATAATTTTGCAAATAATTCCTAAGTAATTATGTTGAGGAAAACAATATCACCTAAATTTCCAAAAATGCCCTAGGATTTAAAACAGTGCCCAAACAGCCCCATTAATCTAATTTTCATTTATATAAAATTTGAACGAGATCATCTTGCCTCCAAACTTTTGTAGCAGTAGTACATAATGCTAGTATTGGTTTTGACAAGCTGCATATTTTACAAAGGTCGTTTGGTGGTCAAGCAATTTGCAAACAGAAGTGAAAAGGCAAAACAGAAAAGATAAAAGAAAA
>NC_041391.1:120982413-121004042 GCF_002162155.2 Triticum dicoccoides | reverse complement strand
AACGACCTTCTCTCTCCCCCACATCGAACCCTAGCCCCAGTTCCTCCCCTCGCCCTGTTTCTGCTCAAACCCGAGCTCATCCGGACGCCATCGTAGCTGTGCCCTCGTCGATCCCGCGGCCACCGGCCACCTCGAGCTACGCCACGGCTTCTAGGCGGTCCGCCGTCGTCGTCTCCTTCCTCTACGCCCCTCGGCTCGTCTCCAGGCCGCCGCCAGCGCTCGCCATCGGGCTCCTCCCCACGCACAGCCGCACGACCTCGCCGTCCATCCATCGCTCCGATCCACCCCGGCCTCGTCGAGCTCGCCTGCGACGTCCGCTGTGAGCGCCTCTCCTCATTCCCCCGCTTTTCCATTCGATTCGGCCGCCGTTTGGCTTGTCCCGAGCTCGCCCGCCATGGTCGATGTTTCATGTATGCTTAGTTCAGTGCGTGCCCACGCCCCCTGCTTCTGCTATTCCGGTTCCTTGCTGCGCGCCCCGCCGTTAGTGCCGCCGCTGCTCCCCCTCGGCGTGCGTTGTTGCGTTCTGTTTCCGCGGCTGCGCTGCTCCCTGGCTGTTGCTCGCCTGCTGTTGTTGCCGCTGCTTCTAGCGCCTCTGCCTACTGCTGCTTGCGATTACCTGCGCCGCTGCTGCTCCTCACTACTATGGCTACTAGCTGCTGCTCAATTGCCGCGGATGCTGCTGCTACTGAACATGGCCATGGCCATGATATGTTGTATGCGTGTGTGCTTGTGGCCGGCCAGGCCACTATCCAATGCGGCCGGCCCTTGTTTAATTAGACTAGATTAGTTAGTGTTAATCCATTGCTGATTTAGTTTAGTACTTCCTCCGTTCCTAAATGTAAGTCTTTTTAGAGATTTCACTACAAACTACATACAGATGTATATAGACATATTTTAGAGTGTATATTCACTCATTTTGCTTCGTATGTAGTCCATAGTGAATTCTCTAAAAAGACTTATATTTCGGAACGAAGGGAGTAGAAAATAATAAGTGAGCCACCCTGATGATTATCTTAAATTAATTGACTTAATAAAACAGAGTCTATGACAACTGGGCCCTCACCGACACTGTTCACCAGTTGACCAGTCAAGTCAAATATTGACTGGGTCAACTCAGACCCTGGCCCCACATGTAAGCCTCTAGGTCTAGCCGTCGTGGGTACAAAAAGTAATTTTGCTTTGTATTCTCGAAATTAATAGTAAATCCAGAAAATGTTTAAATCTTTGAAAAATCGTGTAAATTAAACCGTAACTCCGATGAAGAAGTTTTATACATGAAAGTTGCTCAGAACGATGAGACGAATCCAAATACGTGATCCATTCGTACGCCAAATGTCCCTAGCTTAGCAAACCTCGAACCTTTCCCCTCCGGTTCATCTGTTTGACGGACGTCCGGAACCGGGAAAAGATTCCCGGATGTTTTCCCTCTTCGTCTGTATCTCCTAGCACCGCGTTAGATCGCTCCTAGCACCGCGTTTACCATGTTATGCTTTATGATGCTTTGATTGCTCTATTTTTTTATTGTGTTCCCTCTCCGTTACTTCTTTCCGATAGACCTCGAGATGGCTGCCGATGCCACTATGTTCGACTACGTCACCGACGATCCTCCTTGTCTGAGCAACCAGGCAAGGCCTGATACGTCTCCGTCGTATCTACTTTTCCAAACACTTTTGCCCTTGTTTTGGACTCTAACTTGTATGATTTGAATGGAACTAACCGGGACTGACGCTGTTTTCAGCAGAATTGCCATGGTGTTGTTTTTTTGTGCAGAAAATAAAGATTCTCGGAATGTCCTGAAACTCCACGGAACACCTTAGAAAAAATAAAGAAAAATCCTCGCAAAAGATGAAGACCAGGGGGCCCACACCCTGCTCACGAGGGTGGGGGCGCCCCCCTGGGCGCGCCCCCCTACCTCGTGGGCCCCCTGGTGGCCCTGCGACGCCAACTCCAACTCCATATATTGGCTTTCGGGGAGAAAAAAAATCAGGGAGAAGAAATCATCGCGTTTTATGATACGGAGCCGCCGCCAAGCCCTAATCTCTCTCGGGAGGGCTGATCTGGAGTCCGTTCGGGGCTCTGGAGAGGGGGATTCGTCGCCGTCGTCATCATCAACCATCCTGCATCACCAATTTCATGATGCTCACCGCCGTGCGTGAGTAATTCCATCGTAGGCTTGCTGGACGATGATAAGTTGGATGAGATTTATCATGTAATTGAGTTAGTTTTGTTAGGGTTTGATCCCTAATATCCATTATGTTCTGAGATTGATGTTGCTATGACTTTGCTATGCTTAATGCTTGTCACTAGGGCCCGAGTGCCATGATTTCAGATCTGAACCAATTATGTTTTCATGAATATATGTGTGTTCTAGATCCTATCTTGCAAGTCTATAGTCACCTACTATGTGTTATGATCCGGCAACCCCGAAGTGACAATAATCGTGACCATTCCCGGTGATGACCATAGTTTGAGGAGTTCATGTATTCACTTTGTGCTAATGCTTTGTTCCGGTTCTCTATTAAAAGGAGGCCTTAATATCCCTTTGTTTCCAATAGGACCCCGCTGCCACGGGAGGGTAGGACAAAAGACGTCATGCAAGTTCTTTTCCATAAGCACGTATGACTATATTCGGAATACATGCCTACATTACATTGATGAACTGGAGCTTGTTCTGTGTCACCCTATGTTATGACTGTTACATGATGAACCACATCCGGCATAATTATCCATCATTGATCCGGTGCCTACGAGTTTTCCATATACTGGTTTACGCTTATTTACTTTTTCGTTGTTACTGTTACAATCACTACAAAATACCAAAAACATTACTTTTACTGTCTTTACTTTTGTTACTGTTACCACCACTATCATATTACTTTGCTACTAAACACCTTGCTGCAGATACTAAGTTTCCAGGTGTGGTTGAATTGACAACTCAGCTGCTAATACTTGAGAATATTCTTTGGCTCCCCTTGTGTCGAATCAACAAATTTGGGTTGAATACTCTACCCTCGAAAACTGTTGCGATCCCCTATACTTGTGGGTTATCAAGACTATTTTCCGGCGCCGTTGCCGGGGAGCATAGCTCTATTCTTTGAATCACTTGGGATTTATATCTGTTGGACACTATGAAGAACTTGAAAGACGCTAAGACCAAGATTTTGCCCTCAACTACGAGGGGAGGTAAGGAACTGCCATCTAGCCTTGCACTAGATTCTCCTTCTGTTATAAGTAAGCTTGCGACACCTAAACCTGCTACTGCCATGAATTCTGATATGTCGCATGTTATTGATGATGCCACTTCTGCTATGCATGATACTTATGATGAAACTACTTCTATGCTTGATACTACTGTGCCACTTGGTGAATATCTTGATGAGAAAATTGCTAGGTCTAGAGAAAGAGAAATTATTGAACCTGAACACGATGATGTTAGTGACGATGAACCTATGCCTGCTATTCCTGAGGGTTATCTTTTTGATGCTGAATCTTCTGCAGCTATTTTTGCTTGCCAGGATAGACGTGAACCTAAGAGGTTACTAATTAAATGGAGTAAAGAATCTTTTAGAGGTAGAATGAAACCCGACCCTGCTTTTGCTACTTCACCTATCTGTGTTCCTGATCAGGACTATTATGATTTTTCTGTTGATCCCGATATAATTACTTTGGTTGAATATGATCCTTTTTATGGCTATGAATCTGAAACTGTTGTGGCACATCTTACTAAGTTAAATGATATAACTGCCCTGTTTACTAATAATGAGAGATCGCGCTACCTTTATTTACTTAAAATATTTCCGCTCTCGTTAAAGGGTGATGCTAAGATATGGTATAATTCTCTTGATCTTGGTTGTGTGCAAAGTCCCCAGGATATGATTTATTACTTATCTGCTAAATATTTCCCTGCTCATAAGAAACAAGCTGCTTTGAGGGAAATATACAATTTTGTGCAAATTGAAGAAGAGAGTCTCCCACAAGCTTGGGGGAGGCTTCTCAAGTTACTTAATGCTTTGTCTGATCATCCTCTTAACAAACCTGAAATATTTGATATCTTTTATAATGGACTAACTGATGCTTCCAGAGATTACCTGGATAGTTGTGCTGGTTCTCTTTTCAGGGAAAGAACACCAGATGACGCTGAAATTCTATTGAATAATATGTTGGCTAATGAAAATAATTGGGCACCTCCCGAGCTACCTCCTGAGCCAGTTCCTGAGCCAATTACTGAGCCTATTCCTAAACCAACTCCGAAGAAGAGAGGTGTTCTATTTCTTAGTCCCGAAGATATGCAAGAGGCAAAGAAATCCATGAAAGAAAAATGTTTTAAAGCTGAAGATGTTAAGAATCTACCTCCTATTGAAGAAATACATGGTCTTAATTTACCGCCTGTTGAAGAAGTATATGATCTCAATTACTTATTTAATGAAGAACCTCCCGATATCCCGACACAGGTAGTAAAGGAAAATTCTCTCTATAGATATGATAAAGCTGAAGTCCCTCCTACTAAAATTGCTAGTCAGTGCTTGGATGAGTTTGATGACTTTATGTTTAAGCAAGATGACTTTAATGCTTATTTTGGTAGACAACTAAAACAGAATACCTTTATGATTAAATGCTTGGGTGATTATATGGCTGATATTAGAGGTGAACTTAAACTTGTTAGCAAGCATGCTTCTACGGTTACCACTCAAGTAGAACAAGTACTTAAAGCTCAGAAAGAAGTGCTTGATGAAATGAATAGTAAGAAAAATGATTATGCTGTTAGAGTGGCTACTAGAACTGGTAGAATGACTCAGGAACCTTTGTATCCTGAAGGCCACCCTAAGAGAATCGAGCAAGATTCTCAGAGAAACAATATTGATATACCTAGTTCTTCTAAAAGGAAGAAAAAGAAAAATGATAGGACTTTGCAAACTTCTAGTGAACCTATCGCTGAGTCACCTAAGAATCCGAATGATATCTCTATTTCTGATGCTGAAACACAATCAGGTGATGAACATGAACCTAGTGATAATGTTAATGATAATGTTCATGTTGATGCTCAACCTAGTAATGATAATGATGTAGAAGTTGAACCTGCTGTTGATCTTGATAACCCACAATCAAAGAATCAACGTTATGATAAAAGAGATTTTGTTTCTAGGAAACATGGTAAAGAAAGGGAACCATGGGTTCAGAAACCCATGCCTTTTCCTCCGAAACCATCCAAGAAAAAGGATGATGAGGATTTTGAGCGCTTTGCTGAAATGATTAGACCCATCTTTTTGCGTATGCGATTAACTGATGTGCTCAAAACAAATCCTTATGCTAAGTATATGAAGGATATTATTACTAATAAAAGAAAGATACCTGAAGCTGAAATTTCCACCATGCTTGCTAATTATACTTTTAAAAGTGGAATACCAAAGAAACTTGGAGATCCCGGAGTGCCTACTATACCATGCTCCATTAAAAGAAATTATGTTAAAACTGCTTTATGTGATCTTGGAGCCGGTGTTAGTGTCATGCCTCTCTCTTTATATCGTAGACTTGACTTGAATAAGTTGACACCTACTGAAATATCATTGCAAATGGCTGATAAATCAACTGCTATACCTGTCGGTATTTGTGAGAATGTGCCTGTTGTAGTTGCAAATGTTACTATTTAACGGACTTTGTTATTCTTGATATTCCCAAGGATGATAGTATGTCTATCATTCTTGGAAGACCTTTCCTTAATACTGCAGGGGCCGTTATTGATTGCACCAAAGGTAATGTCACTTTTCATGTTAATGGCAATGAGCACATGGTACATTTTCCGAGGAAACAACCTCAAGTTTATAGTATCAACTCTATTGGAAAAGTTCCATCGATTATATTTGGAGGTTTCGAATTTCCTCTCCCTACTGTCAAGAAAAAGTATGATATTCTTATTGTTGGGGATTTTCATATCCCCGTTGAGGTAACTTAGTGTCATTCGAAATTTCTCCGATTCCGTGATTATTCGGAATGAGTTTGTTAACAAGACTTGATCAACCTTGTTAGTGGGTTCATTTTGATGATCACGAGATGGATGAAACTAGAAGCACAACCTTCTATACCCTCTTTATATTTTCTGTTATTTAGTAGAAATAAAGTAAAATAGTATTTTTTTGTCTGTTTCCTGACTTATCCGTACAATATAAAAATATCCCGAAAATAAAAGTCCTCAGAATACCATGCCAATTTTATATGATTTTTTCGGGAATATTTAAGAATTTACTGTGCAAAAATCACCGCGGGGGGAGCTGCCACCTAGCCACGAGGGTGGAGGGCGCGCCCTACCCCCCTAGGCGCGCCCCCCTGCCTCGTGGGCCCACGGTGGCCCTCCTCCACTTATTCCTGCACCCATGTTCTTCCTCTGTCTCACACAAACACGAAAAACCAACTCAAGCACGAGTTCCAGGCCCGTTGCTGTGATTTTTGATCTCCTTGCTCAAAGCATCTCTCGCAAAACTGCTTGGGGAGATTGTTCCTTGGTATGTGACTCCTCTATTGGTCCAATTAGTTTTTGTTCTAGTGCTTTATTCATTGCAAATTTGTGCTGCATAGGTGACCATGTTCTTCAGCTTGCATGACAAATTTATATGGTTCCAAGTAGTTCCAATGCTTTATACAGGCTCTAGGCACTTGTGGGAGTTGTTACTACCTATTTTATTGAAGTTGGTTCACTTTTATTTGAAGTTACTAAACATTTCAGATTGTTTCAAAATTTATGAAGAGATTTTTGAGGGGCTCATCGAGCCGAAGCTCAAAGGAAAAACAAAAGGAAGAAGAACAGAAGCCCAAATTTAATTTTCCCCGCACCGCGGAGGTCCAGCCGTGTGAATGGCCTTCCAATGACTTCTTGAGGAGAGCCGAGATTTATGAAGATTTCTATTTATTAATTGAGAATGCTGGCCTCATTGATTTCCTCCACGACCAACGTCATCAGTATCTCTTACTCACAAATACTTTTGTGCAAAATTTCTACTTTTTCCCTAAAAGTTCACCTCCATCGGTAGAATTTCATTTATATGACGTTGTTAAGAGAATGCCTTTAGCTGAATTTTGCGAGGTTTGCAAAATACCTTTTGAGGGCACCTTGGATGAACCACACCATAACGAAATAGAAGCTTTCATTAACACTATCACAGTGGGAGAAACCAGGAAGGTTTCCGATGCACGAATCACTAGCATACATTTTCCTGTTTTACGCTACTTTGCCTTATTTGCTAGTCGTATCCTGATAGGTCACGGAAACTGTGGAAACCTTAGCATTCCTGATGTTATCATTTTGTTCCATGGTTTATATCGAAGTAACTCTGTTAGTATGGGTGGAATTGTTGCTAGGCGGTTAAGTCTGAACCGTACTAAAGGCCCCATCTTTGGAGGCATTTATGCCTCACGCCTAGCTGAATATTTTGAAATACCTATTAGGCATGCAGAGAAAGAAGAAACAGTGCTGCCCCATGCTTATTTAGATTACAAGGTATGATAGCGCATGATTTTCTAGTTAAGAGTCGTGAAGGGGAACTCAAATATAAATTGTACTTTGATAAACATCACCCTGAGATTATTACTTTGCCTGCTCCCTCTTTGTTTAACTTGTGTGCAGGTCCTCACATCGTTCCGTGGGCGGCCATTCAAGCCTATCGAAATCCTGCACCCGCCCATGAACCGGAGCCACAAGATGAGCCTCCATGACTATCTGTTTATTCTTGGGATCCAGAGGAGGCTGCCAGCCAATGGCAGCCGGAGCCTTCTTCATCACAGTATGACCCCAACTTCACTTACGTGTATCCGCCAGGCCATCCCTGGCAATAGACCAACTTAGGACAAAAGCCTAAGCCTTGGGGGAGTACGTATTTCCCACTGACATTACATTCATGTTCACACACACTCATTGCTAGATGTCGGTGCTCATACTCTTTCACTGTAATATCCATGCTAGTTTATTTTCTTTTTCCTGCTTTCTTCTTGTGTGTTTATTAAACTTTAAGAAAAACAAAAAAAATTAGTCGTACTTTATTTCTTTGTTTGTAGTAGAATTAAAAAGAGAACCCAAAAATATTTCCCGTTCTTCTTTTACTTGTTGGGAGCTTTCCCGTGTAAATAGTTTTTATTTCGTTTTTTGGGGGTCGAGAAGACCATATTGAAAATATTTAGTGGCTCTCATATGCATGATTGTTTATTTAATTTAGAGCCCATATTATTTGTCTTCTCTCTTGAGTTGAATGCTTGCAGATTCTAGCTTAGTCCAATGCACGTACACTCTTATTATTATACACATCGTTCGGTCGTGCAAGTGAAAGGCAATAATGATGATATATGATGGACTGATTGAGATGAGAAAAGCTGGTATGAACTCGACCTCTCTTGTTTTTGTAAATGTAATGAGTTCATTGTTCCTGATTCAGCTTATTATGAAGTAAACATATTTGCAATGACATTTAGAGATTATAGTTGCTTGTGCCATGCTTGATTAGCTTTGAGTTATAATGGTTTACCTTGCGTGCCGACATGCTATTAGAATGATTATGATGTGGTATGATGGGATGGTATCGTCCTTTGAATGAATTGAGTGACTCGACTTGGCACATGTTCACGCATGCAGTTGAATCCAATCAACATAGCCTTCATGATATTTATGTTCATGGTGGATTATATCCTACTCATGCTTGTACTCGGTGTGAATTAATTTTAATGCATGTTTACGACTGTTGTCCCTCTCTCAGTTGGTCGCTTCCCAGTCTTTTGCTAGCCTTCACCTGTACTAAGCGGGAATACTGCTTGTGCATCCAAACTCCTTAAACCCCAAAGTTATTTCATATGAGTCCACTATACCTACCTATATGCGGTATTTACCTTCCATTCCAAGTAAATTTGTATGTGCCAAACTCTAAACCTTCAAATAAACATTCTGTTTTGCATACTCGAATAGCTCATATGTCAACTAGAGCTGCCCTTATCTTCCGTGTTAGGCGGGTTATTCTCAAGAGGAGTGGACTCTGCTCCTCATTCACGAGAAAAAGGCTGGTATCTGGGATGCCCAGTCCCATGCTTTGTGCAAACTAAATCAAAATAACTGCAAAAAAAACTTCCCTTGGGACCCGTTGAATGTTGGAGGCACTCGTTGTTTCGAGCAAGCCATGGATTGATGCTTGTGGAGGAAGGGGAGTATAAACTTTACCATTCTGTTTGGGAACCGCCTATAATCTGTTTAGCATGGAAGATATCGTCGTCTTTTAGTTGTTATGTTGACAATGAAAGTATGCCGCTCAAAATATAATTTATCTCTATTTCAAAACTGAGCTCTGGCACCTCTACAAATCCTTGCCTCCCTTTGCGAAGGGCCTATCTATTTACTTTTATGTTGAGTCATCACCCTTCTTATTAAAAAGCACCCGCTGGAGAGCACACTGTCGTTTGCATTCATTATTATTGGTTTATTTCGGGTATGACTTGACTGGATCTCTTTTACCATGAATTACAATGTTTAGTCAGTCCTTGATCTTTAAAGGTGCTCTGCATTTATGTTTTACGGTCTCATAAAGGGCTAGCGAGATACCATTTTGTTATACCATGTTATGATTATTTTGAGAAAGTGTTGTCATTCGAGTTTTGCTATTATGGCTCGCTAGCTGATTATGCTATTGATATGAGCAATTGTGAGACCTATGTGTCATTGTGAGTATGGTTAGTTCATAATAATTGCTGAGACTTGAATGCTGGCTTTTCATGTTTACAACAACAAGAGCAAACAGAGTTTGTAAAAGTTTTTCTTTTTCTCTTTCAGTTTGTCAACTGAATTGCTTGAAGACAAGCAAGGGTTTAAGCTTGGGGGAGTTGATACGTCTCCGTCGTATCTACTTTTCCAAACACTTTTGCCCTTGTTTTGGACTCTAACTTGTATGATTTGAATGGAACTAACCCAGACTGACGCTGTTTTCAGCAGAACTGCCATGGTGTTGTTTTTTGTGTGCAAAAAATAAAGATTCTCGGAATGTCCTGAAACTCCACGGAACACCTTACAAAAAATAAAGAAAAATCCTCGCAAAAGATGAAGACCAGGGGGCCCACACCCTACTCACGAGGGTGCCCCCCCCGTGGGCGCGCCCCCTACCTCGTGGGCCCCCTGGTGGCCCTCCGACGCCAACTCCAACTCCATATATTGGCTTTCGGGGAGAAAAAAATCAGGGAGAAGAAATCATCACGTTTTACGATACGGAGCCACCGCCAAGCCCTAATCTCTCTCGGGAGGGATGATCTGGAGTCTGTTCGGGGCTCCGGAGAGGGGGATTCGTCGCTGTCGTCATCATCAACCATCCTCCATCACCAATTTCATGATGCTCACCGCCGTGCATGAGTAATTCCGTCGTAGGCTTGCTGGACGGTGATGGGTTGGATGAGATTTATCATGTAATCGAGTTAGTTTTGTTAGGGTTTGATCCCTAGTATCCATTATGTTCTGAGATTGATGTTGCTATGACTTTGCTATGCTTAATGCTTGTCACTCGGGCCCGAGTGCCATGATTTCAGATCTGAACCTATTATGTTTTCATGAATATATGTGTGTTCTAGATCCTATCTTGCAAGTCTATAGTCACCTACTATGTGTTATTATCCGGCAACCCCGAAGTGACAATAATCGGGACCACTCCCGGTGATGACCATAGTTTGAGGAGTTCATGTATTCACTTTGTGCTAATGCTTTGTTCTGGTTCTCTATTAAAAGGAGGCCTTAATATCCCTTAGTTTCCAATAGGACCCCGCTGCCACGGGAGGGTAGGACAAAAGATGTCATGCAAGTTCTTTTCCATAAGCACGTATGACTATATGCGGAATACATGCCTACATTACATTGATGAACTGGAGCTAGTTCTATGTCACCCTATGTTATGACTGTTACATGATGAACCACATCCGGCATAATTATCCATCATTGATCCGGTGCCTATGAGTTTTCCATATACTGGTTTATGCTTATTTACTTTTTCGTTGTTACTGTTACAATCACTACAAAATACCAAAAACATTACTTTTACTATCTTTACTTTTGTTACCGTTACCACCACTATCATATTACTTTGCTACTAAACACCTTGCTGCAGATACTAAGTTTCCAGGTGTGGTTGAATTGACAACTCAGCTGCTAATACTTGAGAATATTCTTTGGCTCCCCTTGTGTCGAATCAACAAATTTGGGTTGAATACTCTACCTCGAAAACTGTTGCGATCCCCTATACTTGTGGGTTATCAAGCCCCCCCTTTGATCATCCCGATATCTCCCATTCCATTCTCTCATGCTTGCATTAGATTTTGCTATTATTGTTGTTTGCTCCTATTCTGATGCATAGCCTGCTTTTGTAACCTGCTTATTGTTACCTTACCTGCTTATCCTAAACTGCTTAGTATAGGTTTGTTAGTTATCCATCAGTGACCCCCACCTTGTCCTTGTTGCTCATGCTTCATCATTGAATACCCGATTAACGGGATCGAAGACCAGGCCCCGGCACCGCACATCACTTTCCCCTTAGGTGCTCGACACTGCTGGGTTACTATCGAGTGACGAGGATGAGACCTCTACATCACTTCTGATGTTAACCCTGTAGTGTAGCTATTCGGTCGTGGTCATCGAGGGTGATTCCGCCTTAACCACTTCCGATACGACTTTATCGTGCAACCCCTCAAGTGTGAACCTCGGGGGTGATTCCTCTTACGTTCACCTTGATGATTACATCGAGTGGAATTCATCGGGGGTGATTCCTCAGGTTTTCCCCTTGATGTTTGGACACACGGTTACTATGGTTACTATGTTACACTGAACCATGTTACTAAAGACGGGTCGACCCTGAGGGTTACCCGCGCGAGCATAATTGCAAGTGATGTGGAGACGGGTTAACCTGGAAGGCGCCCGAGAGATATTTACGAGGCGTGGCCGGGCATTCCTAGCCCTTGTCGCAAGTCCTCGAGACGGGGCAACGGGGTCACATCTTTCGTGAGACTCTGCTTGTTACCACGCGTTCCTAATCCACTACGATTTGGATATTTGATCCGAGGGGCCTCTGGCCTGATAGCACTAACCATCACGTGGGCATAGTATGGGCGTTCTGCGTCGTATGCATTAGCCGAAGCTTAATAGACATCAGTGACTGAGCGGCGTGCGCCGGGTTGGACTGGTAAGCACCCACCTTTTTTTAAGGAGGTAGCTAGGTCTGCTCACCAATCGCATACGCAATGTGTAGGAGTTCCCGGGGAGATGGCCCATGACCCCTGGGGGCATAGGTTTAGTCAGGCGTGTTGACCTCTCTATTAAGCCTAGGTCAGGTTGCGGTGTATTGTTTGGCCGAGGCCGGGCATGACCTAGGAAAGTGTGTCCGACCGGAGTTAATCAAGCATGGTGGGTAAGATGGTGCACCCCTGCAGGGAAGAAAACATCTATCGATAGCCTGTCCTACGGTAATGGACACTTGGAGTTGTATCCTGATCGATACAACTAGAACTGGATACTTGAGATGAGACATGGATATGAGAATTGGATTATGATTGGAACTGGATAGTATGGCTCTGGGATTGCTTTCTTGCAGGGAGTCGAGAAAGGATCTCTGGTCGAGGTTGATAACACTTCTACTACTTTACTTTATGCTACTCTACTCCCTTCGGTTGCTGCAAGATGGTGGTTTCCAGAAGATGCTAGTCTTCGATAGGCTAGGCTTTCCCCTTCTTTTCTGGCATTCTGCAGTCCAATCCCCAGATACAACCCTTTTCATTGATACCGATGCATATGTAGTGTAGATCCTTGCTTGCGAGTATTTTGGATGAGTACTTACGGTTGCTTTGCTTCCCCTTTTCCCCCTTTCTTCTTCTTTCCGGTTGATGCAACCAGATGGTGGAGCCCAGGATCCAGACGACACCACCGATGACTACTACTACCCCGAGGGTGCTTACTACTACGTGGAGACCACCGACGGCCAGGAGTAGTTAGGAGGCTCCCAGGCAGGAGGCCTTGCCTTTTCGATCGTTGCTGTTTTTGTGCCAGCCTTCTTAAGGCACACTTGTTTAACTCATGTCTATACCCATATGTTGTTGCTTCCGCTGACTCTTGTGTATTCAAGCTTATGTATTCGAGCCCTCGAGGCCCCTGGCTTGTAATATAAAGCTTGTATTATTTTAATTTGTGTCTAGAGTTGTGTTGTGATATTTTCCCGTGAGTCCCTGATCTTGATCTTACACATTTGCGTGTATGATTAGTGTACGATTGAATCGGGGGCGTCACATGTAGCATAACCCAAGTAAAGTGAGTTTGTGGTATCCATTTATGACGATGCTGATAGTTTAGGCTCTTATAGCATTGGAGCATTTCATGGCATATTTTATTTAACTTTGGCCAAAATATGTGGCCCAATAATTTTGTTTAATTTTCTATCACTTGTATTATTACTAGCACCATGTAGCATTAACATAATGCCCGCTTGTAGCGTAACTAAGTGAGATTGGTTTTTATGATGCAACATGTTTTATAATTCATCTTGCATGATTTTTGTTATGGTGAGTGCAGCATGAACATATTTTTTAATTAAATTTTGCCCTGCTCGTATTACTAATAACACCACGTGGCATTAAGATAATGCCCGCGTGCAGCGTAACCAAGTGAGGGAATATATTTTATACTCTAGTTTGTATTACAACTAACATGACACATAATGCCCGTAGCGCAACCAAACAAGAGATTATCATGAGTTCAGTTTAGTGCATTCGTAATTTCATTCCAACTTAGTCATATCCATTTTTCTATGATGACCACATTAAGTTAATTTTATGAGGTTTTCACACCTATGACACTCTCTTGATTTGTATCCATGTATAGAGACCAAACCAAGGAACGAAGCATTCATCTTGGCTTGTATCGCTAAAGGGACCGAACCAAGACGGAGATCAATAGGACGGTATTGATTTTGTTCAATATGCTTACCGTTACTAGTCCAATCTTGTTTCGACGGTATTGTGGGATGAAGCGGCCCGGACCGACCTTACATGTACTCTTACGTGAGACAGGTTCCACCGATTGACATGCACTTGGTGCATAAGGTGGCTAGCGGGTGCCAGTCTCTCCCACTTTAGTCGGAACGGATTCGATGAAAAGGGTCCTTATGAAGGGTAAATAGCAATTGGCATATCACGTTGTGGTTTTGCGTAGGTAAGAAACGTTCTTGCTAGAAACCCATAGCAGCCACGTAAAACATGCAAACAACAATTAGAGGACGTCTAACTTGTTTTTGCAGGGTATGCTTTGTGATGTGATATGGCCAACAAGAATGTGGTGAATAATATGTGATGTATGAGATTGATCATGTTCTTGTAATAGGATTCACGACTTCCATGTCGATGAGTATGACAACCAGCAGGAGCCATAGGAGTTGTCTTTATTTATTGTATGACCTGCGTGTCATTGAACAACGCCATGTAAATTACTTTACTTTATTGCTAAACGCGTTAGCCATAGAAGTAGAAGTAGTCGTTGGCGTGACAACTTCATGAAGACACGATGATGGAGATCATGATGATGGAGATCATGGTGTCATGCCGGTGACGATGATGATCATGGAGCCCCGAAGATGAAGATCAAAAGGAGCAAAATGACATTGGCCATATCATGTCACTATTTGATTGCATGTGATGTTTATCATGTTTATGCATCTTGTTTACTTAGGACGACGGTAGTAAATAAGATGATCCCTTATAAAATTTCAAGAAGTGTTCTCCCCTAACTGTGCACCATTGCTACAGTTCGTCGCTTCTAAGCACCACGTGATGATCGGGTGTGATGGATTCTTACGTTCACATACAATGGGTGTAAGACAGTTTTTACACAGCGAAAACACTTAGGGTTAACTTGACAAGCCTAGCATGTACAGACATGGCCTCGGAACACGGAGACCGAAAGGTCGAGCATGAGTCGTATAGCAGATACGATCAACATGAAAATGTTCGCCGATGATGACTAGTCCGTCTCACGTGATGATCGGACACGGCCTAGTTGACTCGGATCATGTAATCACTTAGATGACTAGAGGGATGTCTATCTGAGTGGGAGTTCATAAGATGAACTTAATTATCCTGAACATAGTCAAAAGACCTTTTGCAAATTATGTCGTAGCTCGCGCTTTAGTTCTACTGTTTTAGATATGTTCCTAGAGAAAATATAGTTGAAAGTTGATAGTAGCAATTATGCGAACAGTAGAAAGCTTATGTCCTTAATGCACTGCTCAGTGTGCTGAACCCCAAACGTCGTTTGTGGATGTTTCGAACATCGAACATACACGTTTTGATAACTACGTGATAGTTCAGTTAAATGGTTTAAGTAGAGGCACCAAAGACATTTTTGAAACGTCGCGGAACATATGAGATGTTTCGAGGGCTGAAATTTGGATTTCGGGCTCGTGCCCACGTCAAGAGGTATAAGACCTCCGACAATTTTCTTAGCCTACAAACTAAGGGAGAAAAGCTCAATCGTTGAGCTTGTGCTCAGATTGTCTGAGTGCAACAATCACTTGAATCGAGTGGGAGTTGATCTTCCAAATGAGATAGTGATGTTTCTCCAAAGTCATTGCCACCAAGCTGCTAGAGCTTCGTGATGAACTATAACATATCAGGGATAGATATGATGATCCTTGAGGTATTCGCGATGTTTGACACCGCGAAAGTAGAAATCAAGAAGGAGCATCAATTGTTGATGGTTGGTGAAACCACTAGTTTCAAGAAGGGCAAGGGCAAGAAGGGATACTTCATGAAACGGCAAATCAGCTGCTGCACCAGTGAAGAAACCCGAGGTTGAACCCAAACCGGAGACTAAGTGCTTCTGTGATAAGGGGAATAGCCGCTGGAGCAGAATTACCCTAGATACTTGGTAGATAAGAAGGCTGGCAAGGTCGATAAAAGTATATTGGATATACATTGTATTGATGTGTACTTTACTAGTACTCCTAGTAGCACCAGGGTATTAGATACCGGTTCGGTTGCTAAGTATTAGTAACTCGAAATAAAAGCTACGGAATAAACGGAGACTAGCTAAACGTGAGATGACGATATGTGTTGGAAGTGTTTCCAACGTTGATATGATCAAGCATCACACGCTCCCTCTACCATCGAGATTGGTATTTGCGTTGAGCATAGACATGATTGGATTATGTCTATCGCAATACGGTTATTCATTTAAGGAGAATAATGGTTACTCTGTTTATTTGAATAATACCTTCAATGGTCTTACACCTAAAATGAATGGTTTATTGAATCTCGATCGTAGTGATACACATGTTCATGCCAAAAGATATAAGATAGTAATGATAGTACCACTTACTTGTGGCACTGCCATATAAGTCATAATGGTATAAAACGCATGAAGAAGCTCCATGTTGATGGATCTTTGGACTCACTCGTTTTAGAAAATTTTGAGACATGTGAACCATGTCTATTGGTGTATACGCATGAAGAAACTCTATGCAGATGGATCGTTTGGACTCACTTGATTTTGAATCACTTGAGATATGCAAATCATACCACATGGGCAAGATGACTGAAAAGCCTCGTTTTCAGTAAGATGGAACAAGATAGCAACTTGTTGGAAGTAACACATTTTGATGTGTGCAGTCCAATGAGTGCTGAGGCATGCAGTGAATATCGTTATGTTCTTACTTCACAGATGATTCGAATAGATGTTGAGAATATTTACTTGATGAAACACAAGTTTGAATTATTGAATGGTTCAAATAATTTCATAGTGAAGTAGAAGATCATTATGACAAGAGGATAAAATGTCTATGATATGATCATAGAGATGAATATCTGAGTTACGAGTTTTGGCACACAATTAAGACATTGTGGAAATTGTTTCGCAATTAATACCGCCTGGAACACCATAGTGTGATGGTGTGTCCGAACATCATAGTTGCACCCTATTGGATATGGTGCGTACCATGATGTCTCTTATCGAATTACCACTATCGTTCATGGGTTAGGCATTAGAGACAACCACATTCACTTTAAATAGGGCACCACGTAATTCCGTTGAGACGACACCGTTTGGAGAAACCTAAGTTGTCGTTTCTTAAAGGTTTGGGGCTGTGACGCTTATGTGAAAAAGTTTCAGGATTGATAAGCTCGAACCCAAAGCGGATAAAATACATCTTCATAGGACACCCAAAACAGTTGGGTATACCTCCTAATTCAGATCCGAAAGCAATATGAATTGTTTCTAGAATCGGGTCCTTTCTCGAGGAAAGGTTTCTCTCGAAAGAGTTGAGTGGGAGGATGGTGGAGACTTGATGAGGTTATTGAACCATCACTTCAACCAGTGTGTAGCAGGGCACAGGAAGTTGTTCCCGTGGCACCTACACCAATTGAAGTGGAAGCTTATGATATTGATCATGAAGTTTCGGATCAAATCACTGCCGTACCTCGTAGGGTGACAAGGATACGTACTACTTCAGAGTGGTACGGTAATCCTGTCTTGAAAGTCATGTTGCTAGACAACAATGAACCTACGAGCTATGGACAAGCGATGGTGGGCCCGGATTCCGATAAATGGCTTGAGGCCATAAAATCCGAGAGAGGATCCATGTATGAAAACAAAGTGTAGACTTTGGCAGAACGGCTCGATGGTCGTAAGGCTAATGAGTACAGATGGATTTCAAAAGGAAGACGGACAATGATGGTAAAAGTCACCATTAAGAAAGCTCGACTTGTCGTTAAGATGTTTTCCGACAAGTTCAAGGAGTTGACTACGATGAGATTTTCTCACTCGTAGCGATGCTAAGAGTCTGTTGGAATTATATTAGCGATTACTGCATTATTTATGAAATCTTGCAGATAGGATGTCAAAACATTGTTTCCTCGACGATTTTCTTGAGGAAAGGTTGTATGTGATACAACCGGAAGGTTTTGTCAATCCCGAAAGATGCTAATAAGTATGCAAAGCTCCAGCAATCCTTCTAAGGACTGGAGTAAGCATCTCGGAGTTGGAATGTGCGCTTTGATGAGATGATCAAAGATTTTGGGTTTGTACAAAGTTTATGAGAAACTTGTATTTCCAAAGAAGTGAGTGGGAGCACTATAGAATTTCTGATGAGTATATGTTGTTGACATATTGATGATCAGAAATGATGTAGAATTTCTAGAAAGCATATAGGGTTATTTGAAAGGTGTTTTTCAATGGAAAGCCTGGATTAAGCTACTTGAACATTGAGCATCAAGATCTATAAGGATAGATCAAAATGCTTAATAATACTTTCAAATGAGCACATACCTTGACATGATCTTGAAGGTGTTCAAGATGGACCAGTCAAAGAAGGAGTTCTTGCCTGAGTTGTAAGGTACGAAGTTAAGACTTAAAGCTCGACCACGGTAGAATAGAGAGAAAGGATGAAGGTCGTCCCCTATGCTTAAGACGTAGGCTCTTCAGTATGCTATGCTGTGTACCGCACCTGAAGTGTTCCTTGCCATGAGTCAGTCAAGGGGTACAAGAGTGATCCAAGAATGGCTCACAGGACAGCGGTCAAAGTTATCCTTAGTAACTAGTGGACTAAGGAATTTTCTCGATTATGGAGGTGGTAAAAGAGTTCGTCGTAAAGGGTTATGTCGATGCAAGCTTGACACCTATCCGGATAGCTCTGAGTAGAGAGACCGGATACATATAATGGAGCAATAATTTAGAATAGCTCCAAGTAGAACAGTTATTTGGAATAGCTCCAAATAGAGCATGGTAGCTGCATCTAGGAGATGACATAGAGATTTGTAAAGCACACACGGATCTGAAAGGTTCAGACCCGTTGACTAAAACCTCTCTCACAAGCAACATGATCAAACATAAAACTCATTGAGTGTTAATCACATAGTGATGTGAACTAGACTACTGACTCTAGTAAACTCTTGGGTATTAGTCACATGGCGATGTGACCTGTGAGTGTTAATCACATGGCGATGTGAACTGGATTATTGACTCTAGTGCAAGTGGGAGACTGTTGGAAATATGCCCTAGAGGCAATAATAAATAAGTTATTATTATATTTCTTTGTTCATGATAATAGTCTTTTATTCATGCTATAACTGTATTATCCGGAAATCGTAATACACGTGTGAATACATAGACCACAATATGTCCCTAGTGAGCCTCTAGTTGACTAGCTCGTTGTGATCAACAGATAGTCATGGTTTCCTGGCTATGGACATTGGATGTCGTTGATAACGGGATCACATCATTAGGAGAATCATGTGATGGACAAGACCCAATCCTAAGCCTAGCACAAAGATCGTGTAGTTCGTATGCTAAAGCTTTTCTAATGTCAAGTATCTCTTCCTTCGACCATGAGAGCGTGTAACTCCTGGATATCGTAGGAGTGCTTTGGGTGTACCAAACGTCACAACGTAACTGGGTGACTATAAAGGTGCACTACAGGTATCTCCGAAAGTATCTATTGTTTTATGCGGATCGAGACTGGGATTTGTCACTCCGTGTAAACGGAGAGGTATCTCTGGGCCCACTCGGTAGGACATCATCATATGCGCAATGTGACCAAGGAGTTGATCACGGGATGATGTGTTACGGAACGAGTAAAGTGACTTGCCGGTAACGAGATTGAACAAGGTATTGGATGCCGACGATCGAGTCTCGGGCAAGTAACATACCGATAGACAAAGGGAATTGAATACGGGATTGATAAAGTCCTTGACATCGTGGTTCATCCGATGAGATCATCGTGGAACATGTGGGAGCCATCATGGGTATCCAGATCCCGCTGTTGGTTATTGACTGGAGAACGTCTCGGTCATGTCTGCATGTCTCCCGAACCCGTAGGGTCTACACACTTAAGGTTCGATGACGCTAGGGTTATAAAGGAAGCTTGTATGTGGTTACCGAATGTTGTTCGGAGTCCCGGATGAGATCCCGGACGTCACGAGGAGTTCCAGAATGGTCCGGAGGTAAAGATTTATATATGGGAAGTCCTGTTTTGGTCACCGGAAAAGTTTCGGGCGATATCGGTATTGTACCGGGACCACCGGGAGGGTCCCGGGGGTCCACCAAGTGGGGCCACCTGCCCCAGAAGGCTGCATGGGCCAAGTGTGGGAGGGGACCAGCCCCTAGGTGGGCTGGTGCGCCCCCCACAAGGGGTCCAAGGCGCAAGAGAGAGTGGGAGGGGGCAAGCCCTAGTCCAGATGGGCCTTAAGGCCCACCTAGTGTGCGCCTCCCCTCTCTCCCCCTCTTGGCCGCCTCCCCAAGTCCCATCTAGGGCTGGCTGCACCCCTTGGGGTGGGAAACCCTAAAGGGGGCGCAACCCCCTTCTCCCCTATATAAATAGAGGCCTGGGGCTGCCCATAACACATGAGAACTTCTCCTCTCGTTGGTGCAGCCCTGTCTCTCCTCCTCCTCCTCTCCCATGGTGCTTGGCGAAGCCCTGCTGGATTGCCACGCTCCTCCATCACCACCACACCGTTGTGCTGCTGCTGGATGGAGTCTTCCTCAACCTCTCCCTCTCTCCTTGCTGGATCAAGGCGTGGGAGACGTCACCGGGCTGTACGTGTGTTGAACACGGAGGTGCCGTCCTTTCGGTACTTGATCATCGGTGATTTGAATCACGACGAGTACGACTCCATCAACCCCGTTCACTTGAACGCTTCCGCTTAGCGATCTACAAGGGTATGTAGATGCACTCTCCTTCCCCTCGTTGCTGGTTTCTCCATAGATAGATCTTGGTGACACGTAGGAAAATTTTGAATTTCTGCTACGTTCCCCAACACATGTACCCCATCTCCACACTCCTCCACAACATGGCCCATGCAGCCACAGTAATAACAGAAATCCGGCAGTTTCTCATACCTTACTGGGTACTTTTTCCTCTCTTTCAATGTGATCGGCACAAACCTCACTAGTGGCTGGTTTACATTTACGAAAACCCTCACTCTTAGAAAGTTTGAGGGGTTAATCCTCCCTTCATTTACCACCACTGTAAATGGTGGATCACCGACCTTCTTCGTGACCTTCTCTGCTAGTTCCTTCTTCCTCGTGAGACCATCTGGCAAGCCTTTAATTCTCGCCCACAGTGGACACATATTAAGAGCATAGTCCGCCACATTGGTGAAGCCATCATACTCCACTAGCACCACTGGATCGCGACGAAATTGCCACAGTCGTCCCTCCATCACCCTCTTCCAATCTCCCAAATAGTGACATTGGGCAAGGAACAAATTTGTCCCTTTAATATTGAAGGTTACACCTTGCGCACATGTCCACGCGTTCCTCATAGAATTCAACAGTGTCGCGTGGCTGAACGGACGCAGAGTATGAACCCTAAAAAGGGCAAGCCAACGAACTTCACTGATCAATTCCTCCACCTCTCCCGAAAGATCCAGATCCTCTTCCTCCTCTCCATGTAAATTCAGACCTTCAAAGGCGTCTTCTAGATCAGGGTTTGGGCCATAGTGATCCCATCCAAGCTCTTCTTCCTCCTCACTACCTGCGTCGTCTTCCTTCACCTCCCGATCATCCTCTCTACTTCCTTCCAGAAGGGCTGCAGCGTGGACGCCGCACCTTCAACCTCCCTAACTCTATCCCCGCTCCTTCCTACCCCGACCTTCCT
>NC_041391.1:120949969-120982229 GCF_002162155.2 Triticum dicoccoides | reverse complement strand
CATGTTCGCGGCGCTGCGATTTTCCATGCGCTCCGATCGTTGGTACCGTCTCGCACCTTGGTTTTGCCGGCGAGATCTGGCAATTTGGCGAAGAACCCTCGTGAACTCTGGCAGCGCCGCCAGAGGAAAAGGTGGACTCTGACAGCGCCGCCAGGGGAAAAGGTGGACTCTAGGAAACCCTAGAGGAAAAGGTGGTGATAGTTTTCTGTGCTTCTTTACTGTGTATGTGTGATTTTTAGCAAGGGAGAGGAACGAACTCAGGGCCGACCCTAGAGCAGTCAGGCGTCCTGATATTTATAGGGGAGCAGGGGGTGTGCAGGCTGCCTCTCCATTCCGTGGGCGCTGCGCTTTGTATTTGGCCACGTTGCCATCCTGCAGATCGTGGCAGAACGTGGGCGCGTGGCTGGTTACGCCAGTGAACGATTCTGGCTTCCTTCCGTGCATGTGCTAGTCCGTAAGCATGCAGATATTTTGAGAGTATTTTTTTAGGCGTGGAACACAGCTGGGCTCGGCCGGCCCCTTAGTTATTTTAATGTTTAATGGTTGTCTATGGGCCTCTCTGTGTAGGACAACGTTTGCATGGGCTACTTACCTGGCGAGAGGTTTAGTTGTTAGGAAGTTTACGTAAAGCTGTACTAACTCTTCGTAGATGTAGGATTTTCGATTGTTTAATCGGAGCAGCTTTTGCATATGCATGGGACTGTGTTGATTAGCTCAAAGAAATTAATGATTGGTTGTGAGGGCCACACCCCATAAGTTCATGCATGTACGCTGCCAAGCCTGCATGCATTAGCACATAACGCATGCTCCTACCAGCTAAAGATTTAATTGATGCTAAATTTTCTTTAGTCACCAATTATATTGTCTATGTATTTTGTTAATATGCCGTGATATTTTGATGGCCGACGCCGACGGCGCGGCATCCCGTGGGCGTTGTTCTTCCTTCCTGCCGGGTCGTTATGATACTCTCCGGCCTTGTCCATCGTCGAGGTTCGTCTTTGGGTGAAACCCTTTTGAGCTACTGCAGCAGGGTCAGACGATGGCGTCGTTCCCGGGTCGCTTTCCCTTGTGGCCGTCATCTTGAAGACTAGTTCCCCTTCGTGCTTTTCCCTGGGGTGGACGTGCAGAGTTGGTCGCGGGTAGTCCTCCTGCACCCCAGGTCCAGTGCGTCAATGGGTGCGTCTATGTTTGTTTCTCGCTATGACAGAGAAGTCGGAGCTGCACGCGACAGGGCCCCCGCGACAATGATGACTCCATGAGGGCGGTTTCAGCGGATGGTGCTCTCCGGAGATTGCGATGGACTAGGCCGGTGCGAGGCTTGCAACTTTTTCTTGCAATGTACATCAACAAAGTTGGTGCTGCCAGTCGTCGATGTCTTGGTTGATTGAGTTGTTGATTTTTTTTTAATTAATCCTTTTCATTATAAAACAGAATTTTGCTGTTTTGAATCTATATTTTATGTGGTTTATACATTTACTTATCTCGGTCAAAATCCATGTCAACAGATGCCCCTCGAGGTCTGGGCTTGAGGAAAGAGATTTTTTTTTACTCGAGCTGAGAGCTCGAAACTTGATTATACATATTTTGTGCTTAGAGCACTTTTTGTGAGTATATGTGCTTATGCTCTTTTAAAAACGTTTGACCTTTAGTGCTTGCCAGTTGTACGTGGCTGTGCATCTTTCTTTTATTTGCACATGTTGCTGACCGATTTTGCAACCATGCAAGCTAGAAGTCAGGCCACGTTTGAGGTTAGCTGGGTAACAAACTCTATCCGGCTAACAAACCGCGTCCATTATTTCCTCCACTATCTCCTCAACCCTCTTTTAAACAACCAGCCTCCTTTTCTTTTCTTAGACCAGATTGAAGACGTGGGAGACAACCAGCTGATAGAAGACGTCGGAGACTAGGTATGCTTCAGTCCGGCCGGCCGCAATTCTTTGATAGGCTAGCAAATTATATATGACTTCGCTAGTACCTAGATTGATTCATTGACTGATTAGTCTGCTATCTCATTTGTCCCAGATTGCTTTCAATCCCTCACAAGATGCACCTCCGCGTGGGAAAGTACTGATTCGTCCAGCTTGGGTATGCCCCTTCCATCCTCTCATTATTAGGCCACACTTTACCTCCTAATGTCTTGGGTGTCCCTTTAGTTTATGATGTAGACCGAACCTCGATGGCGAGATCCGATCTGTTGTTACGGCCCGATCTTTCACGACAGTCCACCTTCAGCAGCAGCAACCTCTCGCCCGCGTACGCGATGTACACGAAGTAGAGGGTTTGAACCTTGCGGCCCAGCACAAGAAAACCAATCTCAACGAAGGTACTCACGCACAAAACAATTTCCACGAAGAGAAATCGCAACACAGAGGTTTTCTAAAGATCCATCCAAAACTTGATATGGGTGTCTATCCTAAAAAACACATCGTGTCTATTTCATAAACAATAACCTCCTGTTTACATGGGCGTACCTTGGATTTTATATCAGCCGAACTATCTAAACAACTTGATAAGCAAGGAAGAAACATCCTATCTCTACTCTCACGGCTAAAATTTAAATAAAACAACTCCAAAGACTTCCTAAAGATAACTCTAGAACTCAAAAGAATTTGCCCTTTACATCTCGGCTGTTTTTATTTCCTAAACAAAACTTGACATAATATAGGTGCGCTAACTTGACATAATTATCTGCTGGTGGTCCCCATCCGCAGGCTCGCAAGGAGAACACGTCACGTGGTGTACACCGCCTGGACTTGAAACAATCTGGTGGCCGATCTCTATCAAAGTAGTAGTCCACCTGGTACCTTGATTTTTTTGTATGACACGCATCTAGGACTGGACCGTGGACATCAAACTCCCAATGTGCTAATCTCTTTGCAAGCCCATCAGAACTACCAAAGAAATCACGTAAACATATAGGATCGGGTGCATGCGTGATCATATGCAGTTCTTTTTCTCTTTCTTTATCTTGGTATTCGTCTTCCGGCTGTGGTGCATTATTGAGCGACCATGTCTGAACAACAACACCACTAGCTGTAGTCGTGGTCGTATCATCCTTTCTTCCTTGAAACAAAAACGTCCTCGGTTTTGGGTCATCTTTTTCAGCAATATTTCCATCTTCAGACTGAACGGTTACCACAAAAATTTCAGCAGCTTCGACCATCTTCTTCTTTGCTTCTTCCTCCTCTTTCATCTTATCTTGATGTTCTTTTCTCCATGCAATAAAACGCCCCTCACCCATGGGCACGAGGTCACACTTCTTACACTTCTTGATGGTATATTTGTGTGTTTGGCAATCATATGCAACATCATGCTCTTTGTACCATGGCTTGCCCAGCAACAAGTGACATGAAATCATCGGTATCGGAATCACGTCGCACAAAACCACGTAAAAATAATTTTCTAACATAAATGGTACCTTGGTTTGGTGCGTGACAGTGAGCTCTTCATGACCCCAACGGAATAAGTATGGTTGTGGACGTGGTGTCTTTGGTAGCGCCAGCTTCTCCACCATCTCGATGCTCGCCACGTTGATCAAATTCATATGATCGATGGTCATGGCACATGATCTCTCTCTCACCACCACACGGGTGTGAAAAAGCCTGGCCCAGTGGCCTTCCTCCTCCAACTGAAATCCGTAGCTTAACTTACTATATGATGATGCACACGTCATCTTCTCCATAGTGTCGTGAACAACCTGATGCTCTGAATACCACTTGATGTAGACCGAACCTCGATGGCGAGATCCGATCTGTTGTTACGGCCCGATCTTTCACGACAGTCCACCTTCAGCAGCAGCAACCTCTCGCCCGTGTACGCGATGTACACGAAGTAGAGGGTTTGAACCTCGCGGCCCAGCACGAGAAAACCAATCTCAACGAAGGTACTCACGCACAAAACAATTTCCACAAAGAGAAATCGCAACACAGAGGTTTTTTAAAGATCCCTCCAAAACTTGATATGGGTGTCTACCCTGAAAAACACATCGTGTCTATTTCATAAACAATAACCTCCTGTTTACATGGGCGTACCTTGGATTTTATATCAGCCGAACTATCTAAACAACTTGATAAGCAAGGAAGAAACATCCTATCTCTACTCTCACGGCTAAAATTTAAATAAAACAACTCCAAAGACTTGCCTAAAGATAACTCTAGAACTCGAAAAAATTTGCCTTTTACATCTTAGCTGTTTTTATTTCCTAAACAAAACTTGACATAATATAGGTGCGCTAACTTGACATAATTATCTGCTGGTGGTCCCCATCCGCAGGCTCGCAAGGAGAACACGTCACGTGGTGTACACCGCCTGGACTTGAAACAATCTGGTGGTCAATCTCTACCAAAGTAGTAGTCCACCTGGTACCTTGATTTTTTTGTATGACACGCATCTAGGACTGGACCGTGGACATCAAACTCCCAATGTGCTAATCTCTTTGCAAGCCCATCAGAACTACCAAAGAAATCACATACACATATAGGATCGGGTGCATGCGTGATCATATGCAGTTCTTTTTCTCTTTCTTTATCTTGGTATTCGTCTTCCGGCTGTGGTGCATTATTGAGCGACGATGTCTGAACAACAACACCACTAGCTGTAGTCATGGTCGTATCAGTTTATAACCCATCTTTTCATCTCGTAGGTGCAGGAAGACAAGGACACCGGGTCACGGCCTGGATCAAATCTTACTTAGGTAATCTACTTTTCCAAATCATCTGATTATATTCGTTCGTTGTTGCATCTCTCTCATTATCTAGAAGTGTCAGGGATATGATGCCCTGAGCGCATACAACTTTTTTGTCATGGTGTATATAGCCCTGGTCCCCGGATGTGTTTGATCTGTATTTATTCATCCGAATATCATGATCCCACGGTCGGCGTCCCGGGAAGTCTCTATATGGGCTTGGTCCGTCGTTCGACTCGGAGATTAATATTTTTTGTATGAATTAGTAGATTGCTCACTGCTGCCGCTCCGGGAAGGCTATATATGGGCTTAGTCCGTCGTTCAACCATGAGAAGTTTTTTTTATTGTATATGCATGAGTCGATAAGTTGATCACTGTCGGCGTTCCAGCAAGCCTATACATGGGCTTGGTCCGTCGTTCGACAGTGATTTTTTTAAATGATATATGCGTGACTTTAATGACTTGATCGTTGTCGGCGTTCCGACAAGCTTATATATGGGCTTGGTCCGTCGTTCGACAATGATTTTTTTAATGATATATGTGTGACTTTAATGACTTGATCACTGTCGGCGTTCCGGCAAGCTTATATATGGGCTTGGTCCGTCGTTCGACAGTGATGCTACTGTTTTTGGGCATGAGTAATATTTTCAATCATGCGTACCTGTTTGGTCTTTCTCATATTTCTTTCATGCATCAAATTCAAATATTGAATTGTTTTTATTGTGGATACTATCTCTCGTTGCAGACTGTGTACCTCAGGATCATCACTTCCACCTCGGTATGATATTCAATATTGCACTTTCATGTACTATTTTTTAACCTCCTGTAATTTCATACGCATATACCGACATGCATCTTTTCCTTGCATATAGATGGAGGAAGCCACAACACCATCTTCGTATGAATCATGTAGAATGCCTCTATCACAGTTGGCCAAAAAACACGTATTTGAACCTGATACTAGTGAGATAGCCAATCCAGTGATTACGAAGTTAGGCGTACCACACGGCCATCCTGAGCTTGGACCACGTGGATGGACGGCAGGGCCATCTTTTTCGGCTCGTTGTTATCAACCTCTCGCACCTGGGCCCAGACTTGGTGAAGCTTCAACCCTTGGGACACATATGATATCCAAAGGTTTAGGATGGGAGAATCATGAGGTTGAATATGCCCCAATGCCTCTTGGCTATGTTGAATGGGGTACTAATGTCTTGAAGAAATATCATACCCACCTGAAGGGGAGTGAAGAGGGCGTGGATTATGTCTATGGAGCCATTTATTGCTCTTTAGGCGACTCTTCTGTCGCCCCTCCTCTTTTAAGGTCTTTATTGGAGAAATGAAATCCCAACACCAACACATTTTTGTTATCGTGTGGCGAGCGTACAGTCACACTTCTTGATATGCATCAGATCGCCGGGTTGCCCCTTGATGGTGAACCTTATGAAGAATATGTTCCCCTAGCTGATGAGTTGGATCCTTCGACTCTTTTGTACCCCAACTTCCTGCCCCGGCTCCTAGAAACTTGGACCAAGCTTGTTGTGGGTGGCAAAGTAGGTTTCAAGGAATGGTGTGACTTCTTTCACAATAGTGGAGTAGACTTTGCTACCCAGAGCTTAGAAGACCAACGCATGTATACTGCAGCTTTTCTCGCCATATGGCTTTGCCGCTACGTTGTTGTTGGTGGTGGGCCATATATTCGCCCTGGGGTATTAGTGATGGCGGCATGGATTTCCCTAGGACGACGCATCTCTCTGGGTCCACCTGCTCTTTGCTCCCTTTATTACTCACTTTGGCGAATTTGTACTCATCCTATTGGTCCCTCGTTCATACATAGGATTTAGCCGGTCCACTACCTTGCTGGATGGATGGGTGTGTACCTCAAGAAACCCTATGGAAACAGAGAAAAAACACCACATTTACCAAGCCCTAAAGTTTTGGCAGTACAACCTAATATGGTGAAAACCATGTTTAAGATGCCACGTCATTTTACTCCTGAAGAAGCACATGCTTTCCTCGATGATTATAAGAATATTGCTTGGAACCCCTATTCCCTCATTATGGAAGGTGTGTTCAAACCCAAGAGGGCTTTCTTAATTTCCATGCATCGAGGCATGCTGCCGTGGAGGCTGTTGGGGAACGTAGCAAAAATTCAAAATTTTCTACGCATCACCAAGATCAATCTACGGAGTAATCTAGCAACGAGGGGAAGGGGAGTGCATCTACATACCCTTGTAGATCGCTAAGCGGAAGCGTTACAAGAACACGGATCAAGGAGTCGTACTCGTAGCGATTCAGATCGCGGTTGATTCCGATCTAAGCGCCAAACAACGGCGCCTCCGCGTTCAACACACGTGCAGCCTGATGACGTCTCCTGTGCCTTGATCCAGCAAGGGGAGAGGGAGAGGTTGGGGAAGACTCCGTCCAGCAGCAGCACGACATCGTGGTGGTGGTGGAGGAGCGTGGCACTCCAGCAGGGCTTCGCCAAGCACCGCAAGAGACGAGGAGGGAGAGGGGTAGGGCTGCGCCAAGAGGGAGATATTCTCATGTGTATGGCAGCCCCAAACCCCCACTATATATAGGGGCAAGGGAGGGGCTGCGCCCCCACCTAGGTTTCCACCCCTAGGGGTGGCGGCCAGCCCTAGATCTCATCTAGGGGGGCGGCCAAGGGGGAGAGAGGGGGGCGCACCACTAGGTGGGCCTTAGGCCCATCTGAGCCTAGGGTTTCCCCCCTTTCCCTTCTCTCTTTGCCTTGGGCCCTGGGGGGGGGGGGGGGGGCGCACCAGCCCACCTGGGGCTGGTACCCTCCCACACTTGGCCCACACAGCCCTCTGGGGCCGGTGGCCCCACCTGGTGGACCCCCGGGACCCTCCCGGTGGTCCCAGTACGTTACCGATAGCACCTGAAACTTTTCCGGTGACCAAAACAAGACTTCCCATATATAAATCTTTACCTCCGGACCATTCCGGAACTCCTCGTGACGTCCGGGATCTCATCCGAGACTCCAAACAACATTCAGTAACCACGTATATCTATTCCCTATAACCCTAGCATCATCTAACCTTAAGTGTGTAGACCCTACAGGTTCGGGAACCATGCAGACATGACCGAGACAACTTTCTGGCCAATAACCAACAGCAGGATCTGGATACCCATGTTGGCTCCCATATGTTCCACGATGATCTCATCGGATGAACCACGATGTCAAGGATTCAATCAATCCCGTATACAATTCCCTTTGTCTATCGGTATAGTACTTGCCCGAGATTCGATCGTCGGTATCCCGATACCTTGTTCAATCTCGTTACCGGCAAGTCTCTTTACTCGTTCTATAACACATCATCCCGTGATCAACTCCTTGATCACATTGTGCAAATTATGACGATGTCCTACCGAGTGGGCCCAGAGATACCTCTCCGTCACACGGAGTGACAAATCCCAGTCTCGATTCGTGCCAACCCAACAGACACTTTCAGAGATACCCGTAGTGCACCTTTATAGCCACCCAGTTACGTTGTGACGTTTGGTACACCCAAAGCATTCCTACGGTATCCGGGAGTTGCACAATCTCATGGTCTAAGGAAAAGATACTTGATATTTAAAAAAGCTTTAGCATACGAACTACACGATCTAGTGCTAGGCTTAGGATTGGGTCTTGTCCATCACATCATTCTCCTAATGATGTGATCCCGTTATCAATGACATCCAATGTCCATGGTCAGGAAACCATGACCATCTGTTGATCAACGAGCTAGTCAACTAGAGGCTCACTTTTGACATGTTGTGGTCTATGTATTCACACATGTATTGCGGTTTCCGATCAATACAATTATAGCATGAATAATAGACAATTATCATGAATAAGGAAATACAATAATAACCATTTTATTATTGCCTCTAGGGCATATTTCCAACAGTCTCCCACTTGCACTAGAGTCAATAATCTAGTTCACATCACTATGTGATTGTAATGAATCGACACCCATGGGGTTTGATCATATATCGCTTGTGAGAGAGGTTATTAGTCAACGGATCTGAACCTTTCAGATCCGTGTGTGCTTTGCAAATCTCTATGTCATCTCCTAGATACAGCTACCACGCTCTATTTGGAGCTATTCCAAATAAATGTTCTACTATACGAATCCGATTTACTACTCAGAATAATCCGGATTAGTGTCAAAGTTTGCATCGGCGTAACACTTTACGACGAACTCGTTTACCACCTCCATACTCGCGAAAATTCCTTAGTCCACTAGTTACTAAGGATAAGTTTGACCGCTGTCCTGTGATCCATTCCTAGATCACTCTTGTACCCCTTGACTGACTCATGGCAAGGCACACTTCCGGTGCGGTACACAACATAGCATAATATAGAGCCTACGTCTGAAGCATAGGGGACGACCTTCGTCCTTTCTCTCTCTTCTGCCGTGGTCATGTCTTGAGTCTTACTCAATACTCAGACCATATAACACAACCAAGAACTCCTTCTTTGCTGATCTATTTTGAACTCCTTCAAAATCTTGTCATGGTATGTCTTCATTTGAAAGTACTATTAAGCGTTTTGATCTATCCTTATAGATCTTGATGCTCAATGTTCAAGTAGCTTAATCCAGGTTTTCCATTGAAAAACACTTTTCAAATAACCCTATATGCTTTCCAGAAATTCTACATCATTTCCGATCAACAATATGTCAACAACATATACTCATCAGAAATGCTATAGTGCTCCCACTCACTTCTTTGGAAATACAAGTTTCTCATAAACTTTGTATAAACTCAAAATCTTTGGTCATCTCATCAAAGCGTATATTCCAACTCCGAGATGCTTACTCCAGTCCTTAGAAGGATTGCTGGAGCTTTGCACACTTGTTAGCATCTTTCAGGATTGACAAAAACTTTCTGGTTGTATCACATACAACCTTTCCTCAAGAATATCGTCGAGGAAACAATGTTTTTTGACATCCTATCTGCAAGATTTCATAAATCATGCAGTAATTGCTAATATAATTCCAACAGACTCTTAGCATCGCTACGAGTGAGAAAGTATCATCGTAGTCAACTTCTTGAACTTGTCAGAAAACATCTTAACGACAAGTCGAGCTTTCTTAATGGTGATACTTACCATCATTGTCCGTCTTCCTTTTAAAATCCATCTGTACCCAACAGCCTTACGACCACCAAGTAGTTCTTCCAAAGTCTATACTTTGTTTTCATACATGGATCCTCTCTTGGATTTTATGGCCTCGAGCCATTCGTCGAAATCCGGGCCCACCATCGCTTCTCCATAGCTCGTAGGTTCATTGTTGTCTAGCAACATGACCTCCAAGACAGGATTACCGTACCACTCTGGAGCAGTACGCGTCCTTGTCGACCTACGAGGTTCGGTAGTGACTTGATCCGAAGTTTCATGATCACTATCATCAGCTTCCACTTCAATTGGTGTAGGTGCCACAGGAACAATTTCATGTGCCCTGCTACACATTGGTTGAAGTGATGGTTCAATAACCTCATCAAGTCTCCACCATCCTCCCACTCAATTCTTTCGAGAGAAACTTTTCCTCGAGAAAGGACCCGTTTCTGGAAACAATTACTTTTGCTTCCGGATCTGAATTAGGAGGTATACCCAACTGTTTTTTGGGTGTCCTATGAAGATGCATTTATCCGCTTAGGGTTCGAGCTTATCAGCATGAAACATTTTCACATAAGCATCGCAACCCCAAACTTTCAAGAAACGACAGCTTAGGTTTCTCTAAACTATAGTTCACACGGTGTCATCTCAACGGAATTACGTGGTGCCCTATTTAAAGTGAATGTGGTTGTCTCTAATGCCTAACCCATGAACGATAGTGGTAATTTGATAAGAGACATCATGGTATGCCCCATATCCAATAGGGTGCATCTATGATGTTCGGACACACCATCACACTATGGTGTTCCAGGCGGTATTAGTTGTGAAACAATTTCCACAATGTCTTAATTTTGTACCAAACATGTAACTCAGATATTCATCTCTATGATCATATCATAGACATTTTATCCTCTTGTCACGACGATCTTCAACTTCACTCTGAAACTACTTGAACCTTTCAATAATCCAGACTTGTGTTTCATCAAGTAAATATCCTCATCATCTACTCAAATCATCTGTGAAGTAAGAACACAATGATATCCACTGGGTGCCTTAGCACTTATTGGACATCACACATCAAAATGTATTACTTCCAACAAGTTGCTCTCTTGTTCCATCTTACTGAAAAATGAGGCTTTTCAGTCATCTTGCCCATGTGGTATGATCTGCATGTCTCAAGTGATTTAGAATCAAGTGAGTCCAAACGATCCATCTGCATGGAGTTTCTTCATGCGCACATACCAACATACATGGTTCGCATGTCTCAAACTTTTCAAAAACGAGTGAGTCCAAAGATCCATCAACATGGAGCTTCTTCATGCGTTTTATAACAATATGACTCAAATGGCAGTGCCACAAGTATGTGGTACTATCATCACTATCTTATATCTTTTGGCACGAACATGTGTATCACTACGATCGAGATTCAATAAACCATTCATTTTAGGTGTAAGACCATTGAAGGTATTATTCAAATAAACAGAGTAACTATTATTCTCCTTAAATGAATGACCGTATTGCGATAGACATAATCCAATCATGTCTATGCTCAACGCAAACACCAAATAACAATTATTTAGGTTTATCACCAATCTCGATGGTAGAGGGAGTATGCGATGCTTGATCTCATCAAGCTTGGAAACACTTCCAACACATATCGTCATCTCACCTTTAGCTAGTCTCCGTTTATTCCGCAGCTTTTATTTCGAGTTACCAACACTTAGCAACCGAACTGGTATCTAATACCCTGGTGCTACTAGGAGTACAAGTAAAGTACACATTTAATATAATGTATATCCAATATACTTCTGTCAACCCTGCCAGCCTTCTCATCTACCAAGTATCTAGGGTAGTTATGCTTCAGTGACCGTTCCCTCATTACAGAAACACTTAGTCTCGGGTTTGGGTTCAACCTTGGGTTTCTTCGGTAGAGCAGCAACTGATTTGCCATTTCATGAAGTATCCCTCCTTGCCCTTCTTGAAACTAGTGGTTTCACTAACCATCAACAATTGATGCCCCTTCTTTATTTCTACTTTCGCGGCGTCAAACATCGCGAATATTTCAAGGATCATCATATCTATCCCTGATATGTTATTGTTCATCACGAAGCTCTAGCAGCTTGGTGGTAATGACTTTGGAGAAACATCACTATCTCATCTTGAAGATTAACTCCCACTCAATTCAAGTGATTGTTGTACTCAGACAATCTGAGCACAAGCTCAACGATAGAGCTTTTCTCCCTTAGTTTGTAGGCTAAGAAACTCGTCTGAGGTCTTATACCTCTTGACGTGGGCACAAGCCTGAAATCCCAATTTCAGCCCTCGAAACATCTCATATGTTCCGCGACATTTCAAAATCGTCTTCGGTGCCTCAATTCTAAACCGTTTAACATTACTGAACTATCACGTAGTTATCAAAACGTGTATGTCAGATGTTCGCAACATCCACAAATGACGTTCGAGGTTCAGCACACCGAGCGGTGCATTAAGGACATAAGCCTTCTACGCAGCAATGAGGACAATCCTCAGTTTACGGATCCAGTCCACATAATTGCTACTATCAACTTTCAACTAAATTTTCTCTAGGAACATATCTAAAACAGTAGAACTAAAATGCGAGCTACGACATAATTTGCAAAGACCTTTTTGACTATGTTCAGGATAATTAAGTTCATCTAATGAACTCCCACTCAGATAGACATCCCTCTAGTCATCTAAGTGATACATGATCCAAGTCAACTAGGCCATGTCCGATCATCACGTGAGACGGACTAGTCGTCATCGGTGAACATCTTGATGTTGATCGTATCCACTATACGATTCATGTTCGACCTTTCGGTCTCTTGTGTTCCGAGGCCATGTCTGTACATGCTAGGCTCGTCAAGTCAACCTAAGTGTTTCGCGTGTGCAAATCTGGCTTACACCCGCTGTATGTGAACGTTAGAATCTATCACAACCGATCATCACGTGGTGCTTCAAAACAACGAACTTTCGCAACGGTGCACAGTTAGGGGGAACACTTTCTTGAAATTATTATGAGGGATCATCTTATTTACTATCGTCGTTCTAAGCAAATAAGATGCATAAACATGATAAACATCACATGCAATCAAAAAATTACATGATATGGCCAATATCATTTTGCTCCTTCTGATCTCCATCTTCGGGGCTCCATGATCATCATCGTCACCGGCATGACACCGTGATCTCCATCATCATGATCTCCATCATCGTGTCTCCATGAAGTTGTCTCGCCAACTATTACATCTACTACTATGGCTATCGGTTTAGCAATGAAGTAAAGTAATTACATGGCGTTATTCAGTGACACGCATGTCATACAATAAATAAAGACAACTCATATGGCTCCTGCCGGTTGTCATACTCATCGACATGCAAGTCGTGATTCCTATTACAAGAACGTGATCAATCTCATACATCACATATCATTCATCACATTCTCTTGGCCATATCACATCACATAGCATACCCTGCAAAAACAAGTTAGATGTCCTCTAATTGTTGTTTGCATGTTTTACGTGGCTGCTATGGGTTTCTAGCAAGAACGTTTCTTGCCTACGCAAAAGCCAGAACGTGATATGCCAATTGCTATTTACCCTTCATAAGGACCCTTTTCATCGAATCCGATCCGACTAAAGTGGGAGAGATTGGCACCCGCTAGCCACCTTATGCAACAAGTGCATGTCAGTCGGTGGAACCTGTCTCACGTAAGTGTACGTGTAAGGTCGGTCCGGGCCGCTTCATCACACAATCCCGTCGAAACAAGATAGGACTAGTAACGATAAGCATATTGAACAAAATCAACGCCCACAACAACTTGTGTTATACTCGTGCATAGAATCTACGCAATAGACCTAGCTCATGATGCCACTGTTGGGGAACGTAGCAGAAATTCAAAATTTTCAACGCATCACCAAGATCAATCTACGGAGTAATCTAGCAACGAGGGGAAGGGGAGTGCATCTACATACCCTTGTAGATCGCTAAGCGGAAGCGTTACAAGAACGCGGATGAAGGAGTCGTACTCATAGCGATTCAGATCGCGGTTGATTCCGATCTAAGCGCCGAACAACGGCGCCTCCGCGTTCAACACACGTGTAGCCTGATGACATCTCCCGTGCCTTGATCCAGCAAGGGGAGAGGGAGAGGTTGGGGAAGACTCCGTCCAGTAGCAGCACGACGGCGTGGTGATGGTGGAGGAGCATGGCACTCCAGCAGGGCTTCGCCAAGCACCGCAAGAGACAAGGAGGGGGAGGGGTAGGGCTGCGCCAAGAGGGAGATATTCTCATGTGTATGGCAGCCCCAAATCCCCACTATATATAGGGGAAAGGGAGGGGCTGTGCCCCCACCTAGGTTTCCACCCCTAGGGGTGGCGGCCAGCCCTAGATCTCATCTAGGGGGGCGGCCAAGGGGGAGAAAGGGGGGCGCACCACTAGGTGGGCCTTAGGCCCATCTAAGCCTAGGGTTTCCCCCCCTTTCCCTTCTCTCTTCGCCTTGGGCCCTGGTGGGGGGCGCACCAGCCAACCTGGGGCTGGTACCCTCCCACACTTGGCCCATGCAGCACTCTGGTGCCGGTGGCCCCACCTTGTGGATCCCCAGGACCCTCCCGGTGGTCCCTTTACGTTACCAATAGCACCCGAAACTTTTTCGGTGACCAAAACAGGACTTCCCATATATAAATCTTTACCCCCGGACCATTCCAAAACTCCTCGTGACGTCCGGGATCTCATCCGGGACTACGAACAACATTCGGTAACCACGTATATCTATTCCCTATAACCCTAGCGTCATCGAACCTTAAGTGTGTAGACCCTACGGGTTCGGGAACCATGCAGACATGACTGAGACAACTTTCCGGCTAATAACCAACAGCGGGATCTGGATGCCCATGTTGGCTCCCACATGTTCCACGATGATCTCATCGGATGAACCACGATGTCAAGGATTCAATCAATCCCATATACAATTCCCTTTGTCTACCGGTATAGTACTTGCCCGAGATTCGATCGTCGGTATCCCGATACCTTGTTCAATCTCGTTACCGGCAAGTCACTTTACTCGTACCGTAACACATCATCTCGCGATCAACTCCTTGATCACATTGTGCACATTATGATGATGTCCTACCGAGTGGGCCCAGAGATACCTCTCCGTCACACGGAGTGACAAATCCGAGTCTCGATTCGTGCCAACCCAACACACACTTTCAGAGATACCTGTAGTGCACCTTTATAGCCACCCAGTTACGTTATGACGTTTGGTACACCCAAAGCATTCCTACGGTATCCGGGAGTTGCACAATCTCATGGTCTAAGGAAAAGATACTTGACATTTAAAAAAGCTTTAGCATACGAACTACACGATCTTGTGCTAGGCTTAGGATTGGGTCTTGTCCATCACATCATTCTCCTAATGATGTGATCCCGTTATCAATGACATCCAATGTCCATGGTCAGGAAACCATGACCATCTGTTTATCAATGAGCTAGTCAAGTAGAGGCTCACTAGGGACATGTTGTGCTCTATATATTCACACTTGTATTGCAGTTTCCGGTCAATACAATTATAGCATGAATAATAGACAATTATCATGAACAAGGAAATACAATAATAACCATTTTATTATTGCCTCTAGGGCATATTTCCAACAGAGGCGTGGTACTACACCGCCGACGTGTGTATAGCTGAACCATATCACCCAGATCGAGTGGCACATCCGCCCCAACCTGTGCGGTCTGCACGTCCAGCAACCCCACTTCTGACACCTGCCAGAATCTGATGACGGCAAAATGGCGGGCGTGAGAACACGCATCCACGTCATTGATACATAATGAAATTTAAATGCATAAAGTAAAAATAGAATCAAACATTGCAGGTACATTATTTCCAGAACTCTTACATTTACATAAAGTTTCTTTTAATTACATCTCAGAAGAGAAAAACCGTGATTAAGAATTTCCAACATATCTATTACATAGGATTGCATCACATTCCTATTACAACATACTACAAGAGAAATCCTCCTCGCGGTCGAAGACGAACTCCTTCTTGGTGAGCTTGAAGTTTGGTTCCGTGCAAGTACTCCTCTATGATTTTAGTGTGATGTTTGGGAATATATTTTCCTAGCATGCAACAATTTGTGTGTGTTCAACCTCATTTATATGCGGAATGCAGGTTGATTTTGGCTAGGTATAGTTTTATCCTACGTTTGGCATATAGGATATGTATATATTTTTCTTTGGGAATTTTATATAACATCTTTGGTTTTGATGGCATGGATATATGTAACATGCCAATTTTAATAAGTTTTGCATCATCACATTACTACTATCATCACGCGACACTGATGTGGTGTTCGTGTGTAGCGTAACGGACTGAAGCTTTCTGACACAATCTTGATGCTCTCTATGGTGCATGTGATATGTGCCATATTTTGTTGACTTTGACTTCATAGGGTATTAAAACTAAGCACGCGGTGCAATGATATGACACACACGTATAGCTTGACCCGAATGGAGTTTGTTTACGATATTTTTTATTTGTTTAAAGCCTATGTGGGCTACATGAACTATGTCTTATCATGTATTTTGCATGAATTTTTTATGCATATGTGAATGTGGAGTGAACTTATTTTTTTATGTTCTGCTTTACCTGTATTATTACTAACACCGCGTGGCACTAATATAATGCCTACATGCAGCGTAACCAAGCAAAGGTTTGTGGAGCAATTATGGTGTTGCATGAGTCATATGACATCTATCATTTGTGTTTATGTTTGTACCTTACATGGTATTAGCACTAACTCCACATAGCGTCATTTCATTGACGCTCGTGTGTAGCATAACCCAAGTAAAGTGAGTTTCTGGTATCCATTTATGACGATGCTAATAGTTTAGGTCTTATAGCATTGGAGCATTTCATGGCATATTTTATTTGACTTTGGCCAAAATATGTGGCCCAAATATTTTGTTTAATTTTCTATCACTTATATTACTACTATCCCCATGTAGCATTAAGATAATGCCCGCATGTAGCGTAACTAAGTGAGATTGGTTTTTATGATGCAACATGTTTTATAATTCATCTTGCATGATTTTGGTTATGGTGAGTGCAACATGAACGCATTTTTTAATTAAATTTTGCCCTGCTTGTATTACTACTAACACCACGTGGCATTAAGATAATGCCCGCATGCAGCGTAACCAAGTGAGAGAATATATTTTATGCTCTTATTTGTATTACAACTAACGTGACACATAATGCCCGTAGCGCAATCAAACAAGAGATTATCATGATTTCAGTTTAGTGCGTTCGTAATTTCATTCCAAGGATGTTATGGTTGGTGACCATGGAGCCGAGCCACATCGCGAAACCATCCACGGTCTCCCCGTCGCGGAACTCGATGGTCTCGAAGTCCCGCACCAGCGACTGGGCCTTGGCTGCGCGCACGCGGTCGCCGCCGATGCGCATGGTGGCGATCGCGTCCCACGCCGCCTTCACCAATGGCTTGACGGCCAGCGTGCCCACCATCTCAGGCGGCACCGCTCCAAGGATGGCCTCCAGCGCCATACGGTCCTCGTGGAAGTCGACGTCGCTGTGCTTGACGGCGTCCCAGTAGCCACGCGCCTCCAGCTTCACCTTCATCAGGAGCGACCCGTCGTTGTAGTTGGTATTGGTCAGCATCGGCCAGTTCGCCGATCCAGACTCACGGATCACCTTCTGCACCACCTGCACCGCCAGCTCGCGGCCACGGATCGTGCGGCTCCGTCCGCGTTGCGGGGAGCGAGACGGTGATCGCGAACGGCGCGCTGGTGACCTCGATGGTGACCTCGACCCTGACTTGTCGCCCTTGTCCGTCTGCACCGGCTTCTTGCCGCCGGCCATGTCGACAGGATCTCCGACGAGGCTCTGATGCCACTTGTCGTTGCCACTGGGCAACTCTCTCATTCTCGCACGATCTACTGACGGGGTTCAGCTGGAGTTCAGAGAAGCACAGAGTGATATTTCGCTGCAAAACTGGCTTACGGCCTTTTCAGTTTTCTCTCTTCTTATTTCCTGCGCAACAGCGTCGCCCGATCCATGCGCCACGCCCGCTCTCGCCGTGCCATCCCATGACGAGCGGATCATGACCACGAGAGCGCTGCTACCGGCCCGTCGTGAATGGAGCACGACTCGGCCTCCTATCTTCTACGCCAAGGAAACAAATGTGACGCTGTCCAAAGCTGTCACGTACAATGGAAAAAACAGAAACTACGCTAAGTCTAAACCTGGGCTTGTATGACACAAGTAATATCTAACGAATCACCCCCTTACTTGCGTCGTTCAGTTTGCACCTCCTCAATGGCGATCCTCTTCTTCAGCTCCGTGAACTGAACTCTGCCCAGGGACTTGGTGAGCAGTCTGCAAGCTGATCTTCAGTGCCCACATACTCGATGTCAATCTTGCCAGTCTCAACACAGTCGCGAATGAAATGATACCTCAAGTCAATATGCTTGCTGCGATCGTGATGCACCGGATTCTTGCTCAAAGCGATTGCCGACTTGTTGTCCACCAGCAGCTTGACACTCTTTGCTTCAGTGCCTTGAAGATCAGCGATCAGCCTGCTCAACCACACTGCTTGCATGGCTGCTGCAGCCGCCGCCACGTACTCCGCCTCACAGGAGGACATGGCGATGATCTTCTGTTTCTGCGATGCCCAGGTAATCAGGTTTCTTCCAGGGTAGAACACTGACCCGCTTGTGCTCTTGCGGTCGTCAAGGTCACCCCCATGATCACTGTCGCTGTACCCCACAAGGTCTGGTTCATCTCCTCCCCCTCGCTGGTACTTGCATCCATGGTGAATTGTACCGCTGATCTAGCGCAGAAGATGCCTCACCGCAGCCATATGCTGCACTGTCGGTGCCTCCATGTAGCGGCTGTCAATCCCAACCGCGTAAGCAATGTCTGCTCGAGTGTTTGCAAGATAGCGCAGGCTGCCCACCATGCTCCTGTAGTAGGTCGCGTCCACAACTGGACTCCCATCGCTCTTCGACAGCCGCAGGCGGTTTTCCATCGGCGTTGAGCACGGCTTGCAGCCTGTCATTCCCGTCTGCTCAAGGATCTTGCGTGCATAGCTGCTCTGGCAAAGTGTGACGGCGCCGCCCTTCTGCTCGACCTCGATCCCGAGATAATAACTCAGGGGGCCGAGATCACTCATGCTAAAAGTGCGCTGCATCTCCGCCTTGAACTCTGCGATCTCACCTGAGTTGGCACCCGTGATGATCAGATCATCCACGTACACCCCCACAAGCAGGAGGGTGTTGCCGCTGCCGCGCTTGTACACAGCATGCTCAAGCGGGCTCCGGTCGAAGTCGAGAGCCGCGAGCGCACTGTCCAGCTTGATGTTCCAGGCCCGCGGCGCCTGCCGCAGCCCGTACAGCGCCTTGCGCAGCTTCAGAACAACATTGTTGGTGTCGATGAAGCCCTCCGGCTGCCGCACGTACACTTCCTCGGCTAGTTCTCCGTTGAGGAAGGCCGATTTCACATCCATATGGTGAACGTGCCAGCCGCGGTGCGCGGCGAGCACGACCAGCATGCGCACCGTCTCCATCCGCGCCACTGGTGTGAACACCTCCTCAAAATCGATGCCCTCTCTCTGTGCATATCCCTTAGCAACCAGACGAGCTTTATGCTTGATCACATTACCTTGAGGATCCTTCTTTATCTTGAACACCCATTTCAGCCCAATGGCACGGTGTCCGGCGGGGAGCTCCGACAGCTCCCATGTCTCGTTGTCGCGGATGGCGCGCATTTCCTCCTCCATGGATTTTCTCCAGCACCCTTCGTCGAGTGCGTCGTCGACGTTGCCGGGCTCCTCAGCAGCGAGTAGGCACAACCCACTGTACTCGATCTCGACCGGCTCGGCGTGGTCGATCACTTCCTCCATCATGCGAAACCGGCGTGCCACCCCTTCCGTGTCGTGAGTCTCTCCTGTAGGAGGCGTCACGAACGGCATAGGAGATGGCTCTGGCGTGCGTGGCTCGCTGGACACCGACGGAGCACACGGTGTCACCGGGGGCTCGTCCGGGGCGCGGTCGCTGTCGCTGCTGGACTCGGTGCTATCGATGGTGTACTCGACAGTCAGAAAGATTGATTTGCCGTGATTATCCCCGTAGGGTTGGCCGTGTATTTATAATAGACAATGCGTGATCGCATCTGTAGATACAACAGAATACAGGATCCTAACAAGAGGATAAGTCTATACACGGATAAGTACTGATAAGTCTATACACGGATAAGTACTGAATTTGTTAGCTCTAACTAACACAGCAATATACGATTGTTAACATTCCCCCGCAATCTCATCATGTGGAAAGGTTGAGATTGGAGCGCAATCGTGATAGCATCAACTTTGTGAGTGGCTTGGTGAAGGCGTCCGCCACCTGATCGGCTGATGAAACAAAACGGACCTCCAAGGCTCCCATGGCGACCTTCTCCCTGACGAAATGGAAATCCACCTCGATGTGCTTGGTGCGGGCATGGAATACTGGATTGGCTGTGAGGTACGTCGCGCCAAGATTATCACACCAAAGGACCGGTGCTCGGGGTTGTGGAACTCGTAGCTCCTTCAGTAATGATTGCACCCATGTTGCTTCAGCTGTACCATTCGCCAATGCCTTGTACTCCGCTTCTGTCGATGATCGTGACACTGTGGGTTGCTTACGTGCAGTCCAAGATATAAGATTAGGGCCGAAAAACACAGCAAACCCTCCTGTCGATCGCCTGTCATCACTGCAGCCCGCCCAGTCAGCATCAGTAAACACACTTAGTAGAGTGCATGATGATCGACGAATAGTCAAACCGGTGGTCGCTGTTCCTTTGACAAACCGGAGGATACGCTTGACAGCCTCCCAATGAACATCAGTGGGGCAAGATAAGAACTGGCAGACCTTGTTTACTGCAAATGAGAGGTCTGGGCGTGTCAAAGTCAGATACTGAAGAGCTCCCACTGTACTTCTATACTTGAACGCTTGATCCTCATTCAGTTTATGTCCAGCATCGCGAGTGAGCTTCTCGTGAGTACACATCGGTGTTGAAACTGCTTTGCAATTCGCCATATCTGTACGCTGCAGCAAGTCCATGGCGTACTTTTTCTGGGTAAGAATGATTCCCCCGGAATTGGGAAGTACTTCAATACCGAGAAAGTAACGAAGAGGACCAAGGTCCTTGACTGGGAAGGTCGCAGAGAGCTTCTGAAGCAGCTTTGTCATGGCAGAACTGGATGAACTCACGATGACAATATCGTCCACATATACAAGCATATAAACGGTCACACCCCCATCAGCAAAGATGAACAAGGACGTGTCAGCAGCCGAGGGAGAAAAACCGAGTTGTTGAAGGCGCTCACTGAGACGAGCGTACCAAGCGCGAGGCGACTGTTTCAAACCATACAACGCTTTATGCAGTTTGCAGACATAGTCCGGCCTGGTTGAATCCTGAAAACCGGGTGGTTGTTGCATGTAGGCTTCGTCAGTGAGAATACCATGCAGAAAAGCGTTGCTTATATCAATCTGTCGGCAGTGCCAGCCGCGGGAGACAGTGAGGGACAGCACCAAACGCACAGTTGCTGGTTTTACAACCGGGGAGAAAGTTTCAGAGTAGTCAAGCCCATGTTGCTGAGTGAAACCCCGAGCGACTAGTCTTGCTTTGAACTTGTCCAGAGAGCCATCAGCCTTGTGCTTCACCTTGAAAATCCATTTGCACCCGATGATATTTTTGCCAGGAGGACGAGGCACGAGAGACCACGTCCGGTTCTGCTGCAGGGCAGCAAATTCAGACTCCATGGCCGGGCGCCAGTGCTCATTCGCGAGGGCATCGCGGTAGGAACGCGGCTCGGCGTGGAAAGCGCGGCGGCGAGGATCGTAGCGGACCGTGCCATCGCTCGGGACGAGCGGCTTGACGATGTTGTGTCGAAGACGGGTCGTCATCGGGTGCCGTGCGTCCGCAGGCGCTGCGGCTGCAGGAGCGGCGGCTGCTGGAGGGGGCGACGCAGGCGGCGTCGGTGATGCAGCCGGCCCATGGGCCGAGGCGGGTGTGCTGTTAGGCGAGGACGAGTCGGCCCCATCCGGCGCAGGAGAAAAGTCAAGCCGGCCCATTGGAGAGACCGAGCTGCCCGCGCCCGGGGAAGCCGCTGGAGCGGGCGAGGGCGCATCTGCATGGGCGTGACGTGGCGTACATGGGGACGTTTCCTCCGGCGACGTTGAACGGGCGGAACCTGCAGAACCAGGAGACAAGCTGGATTCGGGATTAGCAAGCAAGGTCGTGTCATATCGCCGCATACGGTCATCCACTAAAGCTGGCTCGGTTAAGGAAAACAGAGAGGGAGGCGTGGATAACAGCGGGGACGTGGTGGATGACTGCGAAGATTGATCAAACGGAAATACAAGCTCGTCAAAAACAACATCCCGCGATATATAGATGCGTCCTGTGGACCGATCCAAACACTTGTACCCTTTATGCATGGAACTGTAGCCCAAGAATACGCACTGTATGGAACGAAATTCAAGCTTCCGGTTATTGTATGGCCTAAGGTTGGGCCAACAGGCACACCCGAACGCACGAAGAAATGTGTAGTCGGGTTGTTCATTGCGAAGGCAAGTGATCGGAGCAGAGTTCTGAAGAACTCGTGTGGGCATGCGATTTATAAGATAACATGTTGTAAGAAATGCCTCATCCCAAAAACGAACCGAAAGAGATGAATGAGCAAGCAAAGCGATACCCGTTTCAACAATATGGCGATGTTTGCGCTCGGCAATGCCATTTTGTTGGCTCGTGTGAGGGCAAGAGACCCGATGAGTGATCCCTTCCCTTTGAAAATATTTGTTGAGGCGACGATACTCGCCACCCCAGTCGGTTTGAACAGTTTTAACTTTAGTATTCAACATGCGCTCAACATGTTTTTGAAAGGTGTAGAAGGCTTGCTCAACATCAGATTTTCGCTTAAGGAGATAAATCCACGTAAAACGACTAAAGTCATCTAAGAAACTCACATAATATTTGAAACCACCCGCAGAACGAATTGCAGGGCCCCATACATCGGAATGAATAAGTTCAAGTGGTTCATGTGTAATATGAGTAGAATCTCGAAAAGGCAATTGATGAACTTTAGCTCGTTGACAAGCATCACAAATACTAGACTGAAGCGAGGGTGCACAAGCGAATTTATTTGATCTAAGGACTGACTCAACGACTTCTTTTGAAGGGTGACCTAATCTTCGATGCCATAGTTCCGGGGAGAGCTTGACAGCGGAGAGAACTCGAGGACTTCGGACGACGATGGATGATTTATTGAGGCTTGGCACCGGGTAAAGGCCATGGCGACTTCTACCGCGAAGAAGAACTGTCTTGGTTGCTCGATCCTTAAGATAGAAATAATGAGGATGAAATTCAGCAAAAGCGTCATTATCAGAAACAAGTTTGTGCACGGATAGGAGATGCTTGTTAACATGTGGAACATGCAGTATGTTGCGAAGGTGAATTGGTTTGGATGAGCCAGAAAAAGTGGAATGTCCGATATGGGAGATAGACATACCTGCCCCGTTTGCAGCATGCACCTTGTCCTTGCCGCCGTAGCGCTCGTGGATGCCGAGACGGTCGAGGTCGCTGGTCAGGTGGTCGGTCGCACCTGTGTCAGCGTACCAGTCCATGTCCACGGTGTACCCCGCGGAGCCGGTGTTGGTGTTGACGGAGTTGCCGGAGCGCTCGCGCTGCTCGTCGGGCTGGAATGCATGGTTGAAACGATTGCGGCAGTGAAGGGCGTCATGGCCAAACTTGCTGCACACTTGACACTTCAGGTTGGAGCGGCCGTTGCCGCGGCCACGCCCGCCGCGACCGCGCCCCTGTCCGCCGCCTTGTCCGCCATGTCCGCCGCCTTGACCGCCATGTCCACCGCGTGCACCATTGCCGCCGCGATCATTGGCACGAGCAGCGGTGTTGGCGGAGGGATGGATTTCACCTGACGAATTTTGCTGCTCCAGGCAAAGTTCAGCACTAAGGAGATACGCATAGAAGCTGCTGAGACTTACTGGATCATCTCGCGCCGTGATCGACGCGATGAGTGGCTCGAACTCGGAGCCCAACCCAGCGAGCATGTAGCCGAGCACTTCATCGTCAGTGAGGGGCTTGCCAATGGACGCCATCGCATCAGCGAACCCCTTCATCTTGCGGTAGTAGTCAGAGGCAGAGAGGTCCTTCTTCTTCAGGTTGGAAAGTTGATACCTGAGCTGCATGATGCGGGCACGATTCTGCGAGGCGAACATGTCGTGCAGTGCAGTCCAAACAGCGGCGGAGGTCGTCAGCTGGGTCATCTGCCCGAGGATGTCCTCGGTCATGGAGCCGAGGAGGGCGATCATGACGAGCTGGTCCTGCTGGTACCAGCGAAGAAACTCCGGATTGGCCACATCAACAGCCGCATCACCGGTTCCTTCCTTGATGGTGTGCGGCGGGGCTGCGGCGGTGCCGGCAACATAGCCGAACAGGCCGTTTGCAGCGAGGGCGGGGACGGCTTGGGTCTTCCATAGCAGGAAGTTATCGCGCGTAAGGCGCAGAGTGATCAGGCTACCGAGCGAGGTGACCGAGATCGGAGCGGAAGTGGAGGAACCGGCGGACAGGGTGCCGGCGTTGAGGGTGGTGAGGGTGCCGGCGGTGCCGGAGAGGGAAGCAGCAGGGTTGGTGCCAGTCATGGTGGAGGAAGTGAGATTGGATCTTTCGCTCTGTATACCAAGTCAGAAAGATTGATTTGCCGTGATTATCCCCGTAGGGTTGGCCGTGTATTTATAATAGACAATGCGTGATCGCATCTGTAGATACAACAGAATACAGGATCCTAACAAGAGGATAAGTCTATACACGGATAAGTACTGATAAGTCTATACACGGATAAGTACTGAATTTGTTAGCTCTAACTAACACAGCAATATACGATTGTTAACATCGAGGTGAAGGTGGCAGGTGCGCCCATGGGCACAGCCGCGTCAGGCGCCGCCTCCCAGTTCCACGGACGGTCTTCATCAAAGACCACGTCGCGGGTGACGTGCAGCTTGCGGGCCGCCGGGTCGTAGACGCGGTAAGCCTTGCTGCCGTCCTCGTACCCCATGAACACCATGGGCGTGGCGCGGTCTGACAGCTTGGTGACGCCTGGTCCAACTTTCTTCACGTAGGCGGTGCACCCAAAGGTGCGCAGGTAGGCGACATTTGGGCGTCAACCATGCCATGCCTCATAGGGGGTGACACCATCCAGAGCACGCGGGCGCCCTGTTCAGGATATGCACCGCTGTTTTCACAGCTTCTCCCCAGAACTCACCGGGCACTTTCATGGCCTTGAGCATGCTCCGAGCGGTCTCGACCACCGTCTGGTTTCGGCGTTCCACGACGCCGTTCTGCTGCGGGGAGTACGGCGCCGTCGTGTACCTCTTGACGCCATTCTCGTCGCAGTACGTTTTGAACGCGATGGAGTTGAACTCGCCGCCCCGGTCTGTCCTGAACGCCAGAAGCTTCACGCCGCGCTCGCTCTCGGCGAGTGCCTTGACCTTGCGGAAGAACTTGAAGGCCTCGTCCTTTGTCCGCAGCATCTCCACCCACATATAGCGGCTGTAGTCGTCGACGATGAGGAGGAAGTATCGGTTGCCGCTCGGTGTCGCCGGTGTCACCGGCCCGCACAAGTCACCGTGTACCAGCTCCAGGCCGCGCTCCACGCGATATGAAGATGCGCGTGGGAACGGCGTTCTGTGCATCTTGGCAAGAGTGCACCCGTCGCAGAGTTGGTCCACCCGCGCAATCGACGGCACGCCGCCAACCATGCCCTTGCTGGAGAGGTCATGCAGCGCCCTGAAGTGAAGATGCCCATAGCGCGCGTGCCAGCGCCACGCTGTGTCATTGGCCTTGGCGAGGAGGCACAATAGCCCCGTGACGTCGAGCTGCAGCGTGTACAGGCGGCTCCTGGTGCGCCTTACGCGCGCGAGCAGCAGCTTCTCCTGGTCGAAGATGCTCATCACACCGTCCTCGATCACCGTCCGGCAGCCCACCTCGTCAAGCTACCCGATGCTCACGATGCTGCTTCTCAGTTGGGGTATGAAGTACACCCCCGTCAGCGCGCGGTGTGTCTTGTTCTTGCAGTTAAACACCACTGTACCACGTCCACGGATATCAATAGACGAGCCGTCGCCGAACCTGACCGTGCCGGTCACCGTCTCATCCAGCGCGGAGAACACAGCTCGTTCGCCTGTCATGTGGTTGCTCGCGCCCGTGTCCAACTACCAGACATTGCTCGCCGCCTGCGCCGGGGTCACGGCCTTCTCGTTGAGGAAGACACGTTCACGCGCCGGCTCGACGTGGATCTGGGCGAGTCCGCAGCTCACCGCCATGAGCAGCGCAGGTTGATCCTCCTGGGCCTGGTTGAGGTTGGCCTCTTCACTGCGCTGCTGCTTGGGTTTGGTGCAGTCTCGAGCCATGTGGCCCTGGACCCCGCAGTTGTGGCAGTTCCCCTTGAAGCGAGAGCTGCCGCCCGATGACCCTCGGCCACCGCCAGGTGCGCCGTCTCCGGGCGCGCTGTCCTTGCTCTTTCCACCACGACCGCCACCGCCACGACCGCCGCCGCGCGACGACCCCTCGCCCTGCTCGCGCTGCCTGTAGCGTGCCAGCCATTGCTCTTCAGTGAACATCAGGTTTCCACCGGCCTGCCCTGAGCCGCCGTGATCGAACCTCTCCTCGGCCGCTTTGAGGCAGCCTGTTAGATCCTCAATGCTCAACGTATCGAGGTCAACCAGTGTTTCAATGGATAGGGCGACCTGCGAGTACCGTGGAGGCACCACACGCAAGAACTTTCTTACCGCCTTCTCCTTGGTGACCTTGTCGCCAAGGATGTTAAGGTTGGTGACCATGGAGCCGAGCCGCATCGCGAAATCATCCACGGTCTCCCCGTCGCGGAACTCGATGGTCCAGAAGTCCCGCGCCAGCGACTGGGCCTTGGCTGCGCGCACGCGGTCGCCGCCGATGTGCATGGTGGCGATCGCGTCCCACGCCGCGTTCGCCGACGGCTTGACGGCCAGCATGCCCACCATCTCAGGCGGCACCGCTCCAAGGATGGCCTCCAGCGCCATACGGTCCTCGTGGAAGTCGACATCGCCGTGCTTGACGGCGTCCCAGTAGCCACGCGCCTCCAGCTTCACCTTCATCAGGAGCGACCCGTCGTTGTAGTTGGTCTTGGTCAGCATCGGCCAGTTCGCCGATCCAGACTCACGGATCACCTTCTGCACCACCGGCGCCGCCAGCTCGCGGCCACGGATCGTGCGGCCCCGTCCGCGTCGCAGGGAGCGAGACGGTGATCGCGAACGGCGCGCTGGTGACCTCGATGGTGACCTTGACCCTGACTTGTCGCCCTTGTCCGTCTGCACCGGCTTCTTGCCGCCGGCCATGTCGACAGGATCAACGATGAGGCTCTGATGCCACTTGTCGTTGCCGCTGGGCAACTCTCTCGTTCTCGCACGATCTACTGACGGGGTTCAGCTGGAGTTCAGAGAAGCACAGAGTGATATTTCGCCGCAAAACTGGCTTACGGCCTTTTCAGTTTTCTCTCTTCTTATTTCCTGCGCAACAGCGTCACCCGATCCATGCGCCACGCCCGCTCTCGCCGTGCCATCCCACGACGAGCGGATCATGACCACGAGCGCGCTGCTACCGGCCCGTCGTGAACGGAGCACGACTCGGCCTCCTATCTTCTACGCCAAGGAAACAAATGTGACGCTGTGCAAAGCTGTCACGTACAATGGAAAAAACAAAAACTACGCTAAGTCTAAACCTGGGATTGTACGACACAAGTAATATCTAACACGATTCTGGCTTCCTTCCGTGCATGTGCTAGTCCGTAAGCATGCAGATATTTTGAGAGTTTTTTTTAGGCGTGGAACACAGCTGGGCTCGGCCGGCCCCTTAGTTTTTTTTTTTGAGACAAGCTCCGAAGCTTTTTATTCCGACGTCACAATGTTTACATGGATGAAAGAAAGACCGCCCGGCTGTCCCAACCAAACATGTCAGCCAGCCGGAAGGGATAATGCGTGCTTCGCGAGCTTGTGAGCCTCGATATTCGAGCTCCTAAATTCGTGAGAAATATTACAAACTTGGAAAGACAATGTATGCTCTATTATTTCATGTATGATTGCTCCATACTCTGTCGGATTCTTCTGTTGGATATCATGTACCGCCACCTTCGCATCGGAAGCCACCTCTAAAGATCACAACCGAAGCTCCCAAGAAATTTCCGTCTGAGTCTCTAGAAATCGCTGCTATAGCTCCGTGTCCTCTTCCTCTCCCCACGGCAGCATCGACATTAAACTTTGCCAGCCCTTCAGGTGGAGCGATCCAACCTGATCGTAGTGGCGCAGGTCTTGCAATCTGCCCCTTAGTTATTTTAGTGTTTAATGGTTGTCTATCTATGGGCCCCTCTGTGTAGGACAACGTTTGCATGGGCTTCTTACCTGATTGTTTAATCGGAGCAGCTTTTACTTATGCATGGGACTGTGTTGATTAGCTCAAAGAAATTAATGATTGGTTGTGAGGGCCACACCCCATACGTTCATGCATGTACGCTGCCAAGCCTGCATGCATTAGCACATAACGCATGCTCCTACCAGCTAAAGATTTAATTGATGCTAAATTTTCTTTAGTCACCAATTATATTGTCCATGTATTTTGTTAATATGCCGTGATATTTTGATGGCCGATGCCGACGGCGCGGCGTCCCGTGTGCGTTGTTCTTCCTTCCTGCCGGGTCATCATGATACTCTCCGGCCTTGTCCATCTTTGAGGTTCGTCTTTGGGTGAAAGCCTTTGTAGCTACTGCAGCAGGGTCGGGCGATGGCGTCGTTCCCGGATCGCTTTCCCTTGTGGCCGTCGTCTCGAAGACTAATTTCCCTTCGCGCTTTTCCCTGGGGTGCACGTGCAGAGTTGGTCACGGGTTGTCCTCCTGCACCCCAGGTCCAGTGCATCAATGGGTGCATCTATGTTTGTTTCTCGCTATGACAGAGAAGTCGGAGCTGCGCGCGACAGGGCCCCGTGACAATGATGACTCCATGAGGGCGGTTTCAGCGGATGGTGCTCTCCGGAGATTGCGATGGACTAGGCCGGTGCGTGGCTTGCAACTTTTTCTTGCAATGTACATCAACAAAGTTGGAGCTGCCAGTCGTCGATGTCTTGGTTGATTGAGTTGTTGATTTTTTGAATTAATCCTTTTCATTATAAAACAGAATTTTGCTGTTTTGAATCTATATTCTATGTGGTTTATACATTTACTTATCTCGGTCAAAATCCATGTCAACACATATGTGGACGACGTGGTCATCAAGACCAGACACGTCGAGTCTTTAATAGACGATCTGAGGCTCACATTCGACAACCTCCGAACATATGACATCAAGCTCAATCCGTAGAAATGTGTTTTCGACGTTCCCGCAGGAAAACTGTTGGGCTTCATCGTTTCCAATAGAGGAATTGAAGCAAACCTGGCTAAAATCCGAGCTTTGTCACGGTTGGCTACCCCAACAGATCTCAAACAAATCCAGAAACTAACTGGATGCGTGGCAGCCTTGAGCCGCTTTATCTCCAGATTAGGAGAAAAGGTATTGCCACTTTATCGCCTTCTTCGACGAACCGAAGACTTCGAGTGGACGGATGCAGCGAAGGCCGGACTGGAAGAAATAAAGGCTCTTCTAGCAAGGAACCCAATCCTGGCCGCGTCAAATGTTGGCGAACCCATGTTGTTATACATAGTAGCGACACACCAAGTTGTGAGCGCAGTGCTCGTCATCGAACGAGAGGAGGACGGACACAAATTCCCGCTTCAAAAGCTGGTATACTATGTATCCACTGTCCTCACACCATGCAAATCTCGGTACCCCCATTATCAAAAAATAGCATATGCGGTCTTCATGGCATCCCGCAAACTATGACACTACTTTCAAGAGTGTTCATTCACGGTGGCCTCTGAAGTACCACTTAATGACATAATAAACAACCGCGATGCAACGGGCCGGTCTGCTAAGTGGGCCATCGAGCTCCTCCCATTCGACATCATATACAAACCACGGCGGGCCATTAAATCGCAGGTACTGGCCGACTTTGTTGCCGAATTGATAGAGGCCAAACTCCCTAAAGAGTATGGCGCATACTCCAATTTGATCATGCACTTCGACGGCTCTAAAATGCTGGCAGGTCTGGGAGCAGGCGTTGGCCTAACATCCCCCACTGGAGATACTATCCAATACGTACACCAAATATTATATACATACTCCAACAATGCAGCCGAATACGAGACTCTGTTGCATGGTCTTCGGATGGCCGTCTCCATGGGCATTCAACGCCTGGAAGTGCGTGGGGATTCAAACCTTGCAATATCTCAAATAAATGGAGACTTCGATGCCAAAGATCCGAAAATGGTGGCCTATCGAAAGGCCGTCCTTAAAATGGCAGCTCGATTCGAGGGGCTCGAATTCCATCATGTGATTCGAGAAAACAATCAAGTGGCGGATGTTGTTGCCCGCATCGGCGCTAAGCGTGACCCAGTCCCACCTAACATCTTTCTGGAAAGGCTTTTCAAGCCATCCATGGTGTGGCAAGGGGAGACCGACAGTACCAGTCCGGATCCGACCACAACCCCAGATTCCAAGGACACTGACATAACCGGGGGCTCTGCCACCGAAATAACACCTTCGGCCCATCTCATCATGTCTGTCATCGCCCCATGGACCGCACCCTTCTTAGCCTACCTTAATAGGCAAGAACTCCCCGAGGACCAAAATGAGGCACGCTGCATAGTCCGGCGGTCTAAAGCCTACAAAGTTCATGAGGGATAGCTTTATAAGAAAAGCGCTACCGGAGTACTTCAAAGATGCATCTCCGAGGAGGAAGGGCGGCAGCTCTTGGTTGAAATTCACGCCGGACTCGGCGGTCACCACGCCGCAGCCCGGGCCCTTGTAAGCAAGGCCTTCCGTACAGGTTTCCATTGGCCGACGGCCCCGGCAGACGCTTAGGACCTTGTCCAACATTGCGTCGGATGCCAGCTTTTTGCCAACCAAAGCCATATGCCGCCCACCGCCCTCCAAACAATCCCCATAACCTGGCCTTTTGCAGTCTGGGGCTCGATATGGTTGGACCTCTTAAAGGGGGAAGCCATAAGAAAAAATACCTATTGGTCATGGTGGATAAATTCACTAAATGGATAGAAGCCAAACAAGTTAAAATGGCTGAATCCGGACGAGTGATAGACTTCATATCGGGTGCCGTGCACTGTTATGGTGTCCCCCATAGCATCATCACCTCTGTCTATTATGAGCGGCATTAAACCCTCAAACAAACGGCATTAAGCTCGATTACGCCTCTGTCTATCACCCTCAAACAAACGGTCATGTCGAACGAGCCAACGGTCTTATTATGAGCGGCATTAAACCCAGACTAGTGTGATCCTTAAAAGAATCCTACACGCACTAGGTTGAGGAGCTTGACTCCGTACTCTGGGGGCTGCGGACCATGCCAAATTGCACTACCGGATATACACCCTTCTTCATGGTGTATGGCGCAGAGGCTATATTTGTAACGCCCCGGATCCGATGCGCCAGGTGTCTTCCAGCTATTCGCCGTCGTTGCCATGTCATTTGCTTGCGTGTTGCATTTTGCCATGTCATCATCTGCATTTCATCTGCATGTTTTTCAAAACTTGCATCCGTTCGGGTTCAGCCGGTTCTCTCCGTTGTCCGTTCGGAGTCCAGACCTCTCGCGCGCGCACGTCGCCCCTCTTAGACCTTTTTTTATGAGTGGGTTAAAAACATTATCGGAATGGACCGTGATTTCCCGAGTGGCCTTGGTATAGCACCACTAGACCGCCCGTCAAATTTTGTTCCATTTGGAGGTCGTTTGATGCCCCAACGGTTAACCGCGAAGCCCGAAACCCCTCTCTCTTTGCAGCCCAGCCCCTCTTCACCACAGCCCATGACCCCATCCAAACCCCCTCCATGCTCTCGGTCGTTTGATCATGATCACGTGGCCGAAAACCTCTCCCCATTTGGACTCTCCTAGTTCCCAGAATCTATAAATATGTGCTCTCCCCAAAAATTTCGCAGTCCAAACCCCCGTAACCCTAGATCCATCCCTTCCGCGCCGCCGGACATGTCCGCCCGGCGGACAGACGTGTCCAGCCACCCCCGCAGCCAGTGGCGTCGCGCCACTTCAGTCCGCCGGCTTCGTCCCGCCGCTGTGGCCCGCGGGGCCCAAAACGGGCCCGCGCGAGCCCACGCGCCGCCCCGCCTCTTCGCCGTCCGACCCGCCTCCCCACCGCCCGTGCTCCGCCCGCGCCGCCGCGGGGCAACCCGCCGCCACCGCTGGCCGCCCCCCCCCGCCGCTCTGGC
>NC_041391.1:120939562-120949643 GCF_002162155.2 Triticum dicoccoides | reverse complement strand
CGCCCGGCGCCGCCCCGGCCGCCGCCGTCCGCCCGCGCCGTCCCCTCCGCCGGAGCTCCCTCGGCGAAGCTCCCTCGCGTCGCCGACGAGCGCCCCGCCGCCCTCCGTCTCCCCGATCCAGATCGGATCGGGAGAGACGAACGACCACGTGGGCCACCGCATCGCTCCGGCCCAGCCTCCCCCAGGCCCGCCTGCCTCCTCTCCGTCCCGAGCTTGGCCCGCTAGGTTAGCAGCCTCGGTTATTCTCCTCCCCGCGCGCTGTTTAGCTATCACCCGCTCGTCCATTTTTTTTATGAAAACTGTTGTCTCGAAAATCTTGCATTCTGGTGCCATGTTTGACATTCAATAACTCCATGCATACTACTCCGTTTTGTGCGTATAATATGTCAAAATGTTTGCCATGCTTGTTTGAGATCATATTGGTGCCCGAATCATTGTTGCAAGAGTGCTATATGATGTTAATCTGCTGAAACTGTTATAACTTGGTGATTTGTCATTTTTTTGCATTTAATGTGTGCGTCCTATGAGCATGAGCTCTACATGTGTTTTCAACTACATCATTCCATCTGCACAGGGGTGCCATCCATGTATTTTTGTGAGTCGTGTAGTGAGTGCATCAATCTTGTTAAGTAGGGTACTTGCTGTTGCTATTTTGCTAGGCTGAATCTGTTATTTCATGATGCTATGTAAACCTGCTGCTACAAGTCATTTTGTGCATAATCTGGAGATGTTCACTAAGGATGTTTTGTTATACATGTCATGCTCTATCCATCCATGTCCCTGGTTGCATTTATAGCCTGATGTATCTTGTTGTTACCTTGCTCTCAAATTACTAAATAATGTTGTTGTCAGCCTGTTAACATTAAGTTCCGTTTTGCCATGTGTTTTTCTAGTGATCCATGCACCCTATGAACTTCCTATTGCCATTGTTAGCTTCATAAACATGTCTTCTTACTGTTGGTTACCTTGTCATGCCATGTAATGCTCTGTGGTGAGTGGTACAAGCTCACCAACATGCCTACTTATTGTTGTTCCTGCCATGTTTGAATCTGTCATATCATTTGCCATGTTTACATGGGTGCCATCATATCTTCTAGTTCTTTTTGGCTCATGGTCAGTAAAGGACTTTTGTTCTATGCATTTAGTAGTATCATTCTATGCCTTTTTGCCATGATAATTTCCTGCAACATGTTGTTTGATAGCTCTAAACATTGCAACCTGTTGTTATGTCTGCAAAGTCTGAAACAATTATTATTTGCAATCTTGCCATGTGTTTTTGAGCATGTTCTACTGATTTATGGAGATAGCTCAGTGTTCATGTTTTGTTATGCTTTACCTGTACAGCATGTCCATGCCTTTTGTTTTCATATTATGGTAATGTAGTATGTTGTTTTGGTACTTGCATTATGCTTAGTTGCTGTTTTGGACAGCTTGTCCTTTAAACTTGTATAGAGTGCGTGTGTTGAACCGTTGCTCCGTTTTGAGTGTGTTCTATATGAAACTTGCTTAGAATTGCATGTAGTTTCATACTATCATGTTGCATCCTTGTTTTGGGACTGTTTGCTTGATGTTTGTATGCATTTTGCATCAATGCCATGTTTGACTTGTTTTGCTCATATCTTCTAGGCCGTAGCTCCGAATTAAATGAACTTTATATGTAACTTGACTAGAATCTCGTGTAGATCATCTTGGTGCATCTTAACTTTATGTTTAACAACTTGAACATAAGGTTTATTCAGATCTGGACCAATTTTGAAACTTGCATATGAGGACTTACCGGAATTGATATATGTTGTTTCCGGCCTCATTTAAACTTGCTTTGTTGTGTTGATCTTGTATGCATCATCTCTTGCCATGAGTAGCTTCATGTAGTCTTGTCTTGCATCATACTTGTTTGTGCATCATGTCATGTTCATGTGTGGTGTGTTTACCATGTTGTGTGCTTCTTCTCGATAATTCCGTTTTCGTTGCGATCGTGAGGATTCATTCGTCTACGCTTGGTTCGTCTTCGTGGCTTCATCTTCTTCATGGACTCGTTCTTCTTCCTAGCGGGATTTCCGGCAAGATGACCGCTACCCTGGATCTCACTACTATCATTGCTATGCTAGGTGCTTCGTTCTATCGCTATGTTGCGCTACCTATCACTTGCTCTTCAAGCCTCCCGAATTGCCATGTCAGCCTCTAACCTTTTCACCCTTCCTAGGAAACCATTGCTTGGCTATGTTACTGCTTTTTCTCAGCCCCTCTTATAGCGTTGTTAGTTGCAGGTGAAGTTGAAGATTGCCCCATGGTGGACAGGATTATGTTGGGATATCACAATATCTCTTATTTAATTAATGCATCTATATACTTGGTAAAGGGTGGAAGACTCGGCCTTATGCCGGGTGTTTTGTTCCACTCTTGCCTCCCTAGTTTCCGTCATATCGGTATTATGTTCCCCGATTTTGCGTCCCTAATGCGGTTGGGTGATTTATGGGACCCCCTTGACAGTTCGCTTTGAATAAAACTCCTCCACAAAGGCCCAACCTTGGTTTTACCATTTGCCTCACCTAGCCCTTTTTCCCTTGGGTTTCCGGAGCCAGAGGGTCATCTTTATTTTAGCCCCCCCGGGCCAGTGCTTCGTCGTAAGTGCTGGTCCAAACAAGAGCCCTTTGCAGCGCCCCCTCAGGGAAACTTGAGGTCTGGTTTTAGTTGTACGGATTGCTCATCTGGTGTTGCCCTAAGAACGAGATATGTGCAGCTCCTATCGGGATTGTCGGCGCATTGGGCGGCTTTGCTGGTCTTGTTTTACCATTGCCGAAATGTCTTGTAACCGGGATTCCGAGTCTGATCGGGTCTTCTTGGGAGAAGGAATATCCTTCGTTGACCACGAGAGCTTGTGATGGGCTAAGTTGGGACACCCCTGCAGGGTATAAACTTTCTAGAGCTATGCCCGCGGTTATGTGGCAGATGGGAATTTGTTAATGTCCGGTTGCAGATAACTTTGTTGGAAATAAGCCCTAGAGGCAATAATAAAATGATTATTATTATATTTCCTTGTTCATGATAATTGTCTATTATTCATGCTATAATTGTGTTATCCAGAAATCGTAATACATGTTTGAATAAATAGACCACAACATGTCCCTAGTGAGCCTCTAGTTGACTAGCTCGTTGATCGACTGATAGTCATGGTTTCCTGACTATGGACATTGGATGTCGTTGATAACGGGATCACATCATTAGGAGAATGATGTGATGGACAAGACCCAATCCTAAGCATAGCACAAGATCGTGTAGTTCGTTTGCTAGAGCTTTTCCAATGTCAAGTATCTTTTCCTTAGACCATGAGATCGTGTAACTCCCGGATACTGTAGGAGTGCTTTGGGTGTACCAAACGTCACAACATAACTGGGTGACTACAAAGGTATATTACGGGTATCCCCAAAAGTATCTGTTGGGTTGACACGGATCGAGACTGGGATTTGTCACTCCATATGACGGAGAGGTATCTCTGGGCCCACTCGGTAATGCATCATCATAATGAGCTCAAAGTGACCAAGTGTTTGGTCATGGGATCATGCATTAAGGTACGAGTAAAATGACTTGCCGGTAACAAGATTGAACGAGGTATTGGGATACCGACGATCGAATCTCGGGCAAGTAACGTACCGATTGACAAAGGGAATTGTATACGGGGTTACTTGAATCCTCGACATCGTGGTTCATCCGATGAGATCATCGAGGAGCATGTGAGAGCCAATATGGGTATCCAGATCCCGCTGTTGGTTATTGACCGGAGAGTCATCTCGGTCATGTCTGCGTATCTCCCGAACCCGTAGGGTCTACACACTTAAGGTTCGGTGACGCTAGGGTTGTAGAGATATTAGTATGCAGTAACCCGAAAGTTGTTCGGAGTCCCAGATGAGACCCCAGATGTCATGAGGAGTTCCGAAATGGTCCGGAGGTGAAGAATTATATATAGGAAGTCCAGTTTCGGCCATCGGGAAAGTTTCGGGGTTCACCGGTATTGTACCGGGACCACTGGAAGGGTTCCGGGGGTCCACCGGGTGGGGCCACCTATCCCGGAGGGCCCCATGGGCTGAAGTGGGGAGGGAACCAGCCCCTGGTGGGCTGGTGCGCCCCCCTTTCCCTCCCCCTCCCACGCCTAGGGTTGGAAACCCTAGGGGTGGGGCGCCTCCACTTGGCTTGTTGGGCAAGCCACCCCCTTGGCCGCCGCCCCTCCTTGGAGATTGGATGTCCTAGGCCCCCCCCCTTGGGGCCCTATATAAAGAGGGGGGAGGGAGGGCCGCGCACCCATGCTCCTGGCGCCTCCCTCTCCCTCTGCAACACCTCTCCCTCTCGTAGAGCTTGGCGAAGCCCTGCCGAGATCGCTGCTGCATCCACCACCACGCTGTCGTACTACTGGATCTCCATCAACCTCTCCTTCCCCCTTGCTGGATCAAGAAGGAGGAGACGTCTTCCCCGATCGTACGTGGGTTGAACGGGATGTGCTGTCCGTTCAGCCTAGGATCATCGGTGATTTGGATCACGACGAGTACGACTCCCTCAACCCTGTTCTCTTGAACGCTTCCGCTCGCGATCTACAAGGGTATGTAGATGCACTCCTCTCTCTCATTGCTAGATGAACTCCACAGATTCATCTTGGTGAAGCATAGAAATTTTTTATTTTCTGGAACGTTCCCCAATAGTGGTATCAGAGCTAGGTCTATGCGTAGTTTCTTTGCACGAGTAGAACACAAATTTGTTGTGGGCGTAGATGTTGTCAATTTTCTTGCCACTACTAGTCTCATTTTGCTTCGGCGGTATCGTGGGATGAAGCAGCCCGGACCGACCTTACACGTACGCTTACGTGAGACAGGTTCCACCGACTGACATGCACTAGTTGCATAAGGTGGCTAGCGGGTGTCTGTCTCTCCCACTTTAGTCGGAGCGGATTCGATGAAAAGGGTCCTTATGAAGGGTAAATAGAAATTGGCATATCACGTTGTGGCTTTTACGTAGGTAAGAAAACGTTCTTGCTAGAACCCTATTGCAGCCACGTAAAAACATGCAACAACAATTAGAGGATGTCTAACTTGTTTTTGCGGCATTTGCTATGTGATGTGATATGGCCAAAAGTTGTGATGAATGATATATATGTGATGTATGAGATCATGTTCTTGTAATAGGAATCACGACTTGCATGTCGATGAGTATGACAACCGGCAGGAGCCATAGGAGTTGTCTTAATTATTGTATGACCTGCGTGTTAATGATTAAACGCCATGTAATTACTTTACTTTATTGCTAAACCATTAGCCATAGTAGTAGAAGTAATAGTTGGCGAGCAACTTCATGGAGACACGATGATGGAGATCATGGTGTCATGCCGGTGACGAAGATGATCATGGCGTCCCGAAGATGGAGATCAAAGGAGCTATATGATATTGGCCATATCATGTCACTATTTGATTGCATGTGATGTTTATCATGTTTATGCATCTTGTTTACTTAGAACGACGGTAGTAAATAAGATGATCCCTCATAATAATTTCAAGAAAGTGTTCCCCCTAACTGTGCGCCGTTGCGAAAGTTTGTTGTTTCGAAGCACCACGTGATGATCGGGTGTGATAGATTCTAACGTTCACATACAACGGGTGTAAGACAGATTTACACATGCATAAACACTTAGGTTAACTTGACGAGCCTAGCATGTATAGACATGGCCTCGGAACACAAGAGACCGAAAGGTCGAACATGAGTCGTATGGAAGATACGATCAACATGGAGATGTTCACCGATGATGACTAGTCCGTCTCACATGATGATCGGACACGGCCTAGTTGACTCGGATCATGTATCACTTAGATGACTAGAGGGATGTCTAATCTGAGTGGGAGTTCATTAAATAATTTGATTAGATGAACTTAATTATCATGAACTTAGTCTAAAAACCTTTGCAAAAATGTCTTGTAGATCAAATGGCCAACGCTCATGTCAACCTCAACTTCAACGCGTTCCTAAAGAAAACCAAGCTGAAAGATGATGGCAGCAACTATACGGACTGGGTCCGGAACCTGAGGATCATCCTCATAGCTGCCAAGAAAGCATATGTCCTAGAAGGACCGCTTGGTGAAGCACACATCCCAGAGAACCAAGACGTTATGAATGCTTGGCAGTCACGTGCTGATGATTACTCCCTTGTTCAGTGCGGCATGCTTTACAGCTTAGAACCGGGGCTCCAAAAGCGTTTTGAGCAACACGGAGCATATGAGATGTTCGAGGAGCTGAAAATGGTTTTCCAAGCTCATGCCCGGATCGAGAGATATGAAGTCTCCGACAAGTTCTATAGTTGTAAGATGGAGGAAAACAGTTCTGTCAATGAGCACATACTCAAAATGTCTGGGTTGCACAACCGCTTGTCCCGGCTGGACATTAATCTCCTGGACGAGGCGATCATTGACAGAATCCTTCAGTCGCTCCCACCTAGCTACAAGAGCTTTGTGATGAACTACAATATGCAGGGGATGGTGAAAACTATTCCTGAAGTATTTTTAATGCTGAAATCAGCGGAGGTAGAAATCAAAAAGGAACATCAAGTGTTGATGGTCAATAAAACCACTAAGTTCAAGAAAGGCAAGGGTAAGAAGAACTTCAAGAAGGACGGCAAGGAAGTTGCCGCGCCCGGTATACCAGTTGCCAGGAAGAAGCCAAGGAATGGACCCAAGCCTGAGACTGAGTGCTTTTATTGCAAAGGGAAGGGTCACTGGAAGTGGAACTGCCCCAAATACTTAGCGGACAAGAAGGCCGGCAACACTAAAGGTATATGTGATATACATGTAATTGATGTGTACCTTACCAGTACTCGTAGTAGCTCCTGGGTATTTGATACCGGTGCGTTTGCTCATATTTGTAACTCAAAGCAGGAGCTGCGGAATAAGCGGAGACTGGCGAAGGACGAGGTGACGATGCGCGTCGGGAATGGTTCCAAGGTCGATGTGATCGCTGTCGGCACGCTACCTCTACACTTACCTACGGGATTAGTTTTAAACCTCAATAATTGTTATTTAGTGCCAGCTTTGAGCATGAACATTGTATCTGGATCTCATTTAATACGAGATGGCTACTCATTTAAATTCGAGAATAATGGTTGTTCTATTTATATGAGAGATATGTTTTATGGTCATGCCCCGCTGGTCAGTGGTTTATTCTTAATGAATCTCGAACATGATGTTACACACATTCATAATGTAAATAGCAAAAGATGTAAGGTTGATAATGATAGTCCCACATATCTGTGGCACTGCCGCCTTGGTCACATTGGTGTCAAGCGCATGAAGAAGCTCCATGCTGATGGACTTTTAGAGTCTCTCGATTATGAATCATTTGACACATGCGAACCATGCCTCATGGGAAAAATGACCAAGACTCCGTTCTCCGGAACAATGGAGCGAGCAACCAACTTACTGGAAATCATACATACTGATGTGTGCGGTCCAATGAGCGTTGAGGCTCGCAGAGGCTATCGTTATGTTCTCACTCTCACTGATGACTTAAGTAGATATGGGTATGTCTACTTGATGAAACACAAGTCTGTGACCTTTGAAAAGTTCAAGGAATTTCAGAATGAGGTAGAGAATCAACGTGACCGAAAAATAAAGTTCTTATGATCAGATCGTGGAGGAGAATATTTAAGTCACGAATTTGGTAAGCACTTAAGGAAATGTGGAATCGTTTCACAACTCACGCCGCCTGGAACACCTCAGCGCAACGGTGTGTCCGAACGTCGTAATCGCACTTTATTGGATATGATGCGGTCTATGATGTCTCTTACCGATTTACCGCTATCATTTTGGGGATACGCTCTAGAGACAGCTACATTCACTTTAAATAGGGCACCGTCTAAATCCATTGAGACAACACCGTATGAATTATGGTTTGGGAAGAAACCTAAGTTGTCGTTTCTAAAAGTTTGGGGATGCGATGCTTATGTCAAGAAACTTCAACCTGAAAAGCTCGAACCCAAGTCGGAAAAATGCGTCTTCATAGGATACCCTAAGGAAACCATTGGGTATACCTTCTACCTTAGATCCGAAGGCAAGATCTTTGTTCCCAAGAACGGGTCCTTTCTGAAGAAAGAGTTTCTCTCGAAAGAAGTAAGTGGGAGGAAAGTAGAACTCGATGAAGTACTACCTCTTGAACCGGAAAGTAGAGTAGCTCAGGAAGATGTTCCTGTGGTGCCTACACCAACTAGAGAGGAAATTAATGATGATTATCAAGGTACTTCGAATCAAGTTGCTACTGAAATCCGTAGGTCCACAAGGACACGTTCCACACCAGAGTGGTATGGCAACCCTGTCCTGGAAATCATGTTGTTAGACAACGATGAACCTTCGAACTATGAAGAAGCGATGGTGGGCCCATATTCCAACAAATTGCTTGAAGCCATGCAATCCGAGATAGGATCCATGTATGAAAACAAAGTGTGGACTTTGACAAACTTGCCCGATGATCGGCGAGCGATAGAAAACAAATGGATCTTTAAGAAGAAGACGGACGCGGATGGTAATGTTACCATCTATAAAGCTCGACTTGTCGCTAAGGGTTATCAGCAAGTTCAAGGGGTTGACTACGATGAGACTTTCTCTCCCGTAGCGAAGCTGAAGTCCGTACGAATCAAGTTAGCAATTGCCGCATACTATGATTATGAGATATGGCAGATGGACGTCAAAACGACATTCCTTAACGGCTATCTTAAGGAAGAACTGTATATGATGCAGCCGGAAGGTTTTGTCGATCTTGAGAATGCTAACAAGGTATGCAAGCTCTAGCAATCCATTTATGGGTTGGTGCAAGCATCTCGGAGTTGGAACATTTGCTTTGATGAGATGATCAAAGCGTTTGGGTTCATGCAGACTTATGGAGAAGCCTGCGTTTACAAGAAAGTGAGTGGGAGCTCTGTTGCATTTCTCATATTATATGTAGATGACATACTTTTGATGGGAAATGATATAGAACTTTTGGACAACATTAAGGCCTACTTGAATAAGTGTTTTTCAATGAAGGACCTTGGAGAAGCTGCTTACATATTAGGCATCAAGATCTATAGGGATAGATCGAGACGCCTCATAGGTCTTTCACAAAGCGCATACCTTGATAAGATATTTAAGAAGTTCAATATGGATCAGTCCAAGAAAGGGTTCTTGCCTGTATTGCAAGGTGTGAGATTGAGCTCGGCTCAATGCCCGACCACGGCGGAAGATATAGAAGAGATGAGTGTCATCCCCTATGCCTCAGCCATAGGGTCTATTATGTATGCCATGCTGTGTACCAGACCTGATGTAAACCTTACCGTAAGTTTGGTAGGAAGGTACCAAAGTAATCCTGGCAAGGAACACTGGACATCGCTCAAGAATATCCTGAAGTACCTGAAGAGGACTAAGGATATGTTTCTCGTTCATGGAGGTGACGAAGAGCTCGTCGTAAAGGGTTACGTTGACGCTAGCTTCGACACAGATCTGGATGACTCTAAGTCACAAACCGGATACGTGTATATTTTGAATGGAGGGGTAGTAAGCTGGTGCAGTTGCAAGCAGAGCGTCGTGGCGGGATCTACATGTGAAGCGGAGTACATGGCAGCCTCGGAGGCAGCGCATGAAGCAATCTGGATGAAGGAGTTCATCACCGACCTAGGAGTCATACCCAATGCGTCGGGGCCAATCACCCTCTTTGTTGGGGAACGTAGTAATTTCAAAGTTTTCCTACGCACACGCAAGATCATGGTGATGACATAGCAACGAGAGGGGAGAGTGTTGTCCATGTACCCTCGTAGACCGTAAGCAGAAGCGTTAGCACAACGCGGTTGATGTAGTCGTACGTCTTCACGATCCGACCGATCCAAGCACCGAACGTACGGCACCTCCGAGTTCAGCACACGTTCAGCTCGATGATGATCCCCGGGCTCCGATCCAGCAAAGCTTCGGGGATGAGTTCCGTCAGCACGACGGCGTGGTGACGATGATGATGTTCTACCGGCGCAGGGCTTCGCCTAAGCTTCGCGACGATATGACCGAGGTGGAATATGGTGGAGGGGGGCACC
>NC_041391.1:120931974-120939081 GCF_002162155.2 Triticum dicoccoides | reverse complement strand
TATAAAGGAGCCAGGGGGGAGGAGGCGGCCGGCCAAGGAGGGCGCACCAAGGGGGGAGTCCTACTCCCACCGGGAGTAGGACTCCCTTCTTTCCTAGTTGGAATAGGAGAAGGGGGGAAAGAGGAGGAATCGGGGAAGGAAAGGGGGGGGGGCGCCGCCCCCCTTCCCTTGTACTATTCGTACTAGGAAGGGGAGGGGCGCGCGGCCCCCTCCTGCCTCCTTCCCTCTTCTCCCTCGAGGCCCATGTAGGCCCAATAACCCCCCCGGGGGGGTTCCGGTAACCTCCCGGTGCTCCGGTAAAATGCCGATTTCACCCGGAACGATTCCGATGTCCAAATATAGGCTTCCAATATATCAATCTTTATGTCTCGACCATTTCAAGACTCCTCGTTACGTCCGTGATCACATCCGGGACTCCGAACAAACTTCGGTACATCAAAACTTATAAACTCATAATAAAACTGTCATCGTAACGTTAAGCGTGCGGACCCTACGGGATCGAGAACTATGTAGACATGACCTAGAACTATTCTCGGTCAATAACCAATAGCGGAACCTGGATGCTCATATTGGTTCCTACATATTCTACAAAGATCTTTATCGGTCAAACCGCATAACAACATACGTTGTTCCCTTTGTCATTGGTATGTTACTTGCCCGAGATTTGATCGTCGGTATCCAATACCTAGTTCAATCTCGTTACCGGCAAGTCTCTTTACTCGTTCCGTAATGCATCATCCCGTAACCAACTCATTTGGTCACATTGCTTGCAAGGCTTATAGTGATGTGCATTACCGAGAGGGCCCAGAGATACCTCTCCGACAATCGGAGTGACAAAACCTAATCTCGAAATACGCCAACTCAACATGTACCTTCGGAGACACCTGTAGTACTCCTTTATAATCACCCAGTTACGTTGTGACGTTTGGTAGTACCCAAAGTGTTCCTCCAGTAAATGGGAGTTGCATAATTCTCATAGTTACAGGAACATGTATAAGTCATGAAGAAAGCAATAGCAATATACTAAACGATCAAGTGCTAGGCTAACGGAATGGGTCATGTCAATCACATCATTCTCCTAATGATGTGACCCCATTAATCAAATGACAACACATGTCTATGGTTAGGAAACATAACCATCTTTGATTAACGAGCTAGTCTAGTAGAGGCATACTAGTGACTATATGTTTGTCTATGTATTCACACATGTACCATGTTTCCGGTTAATACAATTCTAGCATGAATAATAAACATTTATCATGATATGAGGAAATAAATAATAACTTTATTATTGCCTCTAGGGCATATTTCCTTCAGTCTCCCACTTGCACTAGAGTCAATAATCTAGATTACATAGTAATGATTCTAACACCCATGGAGTCTTGGTGCTGATCATGTTTTGCTCGTGAGAGTGGCTTAGTCAACGGGTCTGCAACATTCAGATCCGTATGTATCTTGCAAATCTCTATGTCTCCCACATGGACTTGGTCCCGAATGGAATTGAAGCGTCTCTTGATGTGCTTGGTCCTCTTGTGAAATTTGGATTCCTTTGCCAAGGCAATTGCACCAGTATTGTCACAGAAGATTTTCATTGGTCCCGATGCACTAGGTATGACACCTAGATCGGAAATGAACTCCTTCATCCAGACTCCTTCATTTGCTACTTCCGAAGCAGCTATGTACTCCGCTTCACATGTAGGTCCCGCCATGACGCTTTGTTTAGAACTGCACCAACTTACAGCTCCACCGTTTAATAAAAACACGTATCCGGTTTGCAATTTAGAATCGTCCGGATCAGTGTCAAAGCTTGCATCGACGTAACCATTTACGACTAGCTCTTTGTCACCTCCATATACGAGAAACATATCCTTAGTCCTTTTCAAGTATTTCAGGATGTTCTTGACCGCTGTCCAGTGATCCACTCCTGGATTACTTTGGTACCTTCCTGCCAAGCTTATTGCTAAGCATACGTCAGGTCTGGTACACAGCATTGCATACATGATAGAGCCTATGGCTGAAGCATAGGGAACATCTTTCATTTTCTCTCTATCTTCTGATGTGGTCGGGCATTGAGTTTGACTCAACTTCACACCTTGTAGTACGGGCAAGAACCCTTTCTTTGCCGGATCCATTTTGAACTTTTTCAAAATTTTATCAAGGTATGTGCTTTGTGAAAGTCCGATTAAGCATCTTGATCTATCTCTATAGATCTTGATGCCCAATATATAAGCAGCTTCACCGAGGTCTTTCATTGAAAAACTTTTATTCAAGTATTCCTTTATGCTATCCAGAAATTCTATATCATTTCCAATTAATAATATGTCATCTACATATAATATCAGAAATGCTACAGAGCTCCCACTCACTTTCTTGTAAATACAGGCTTCTCCAAAAGTCTGTATAAAACCATATGCTTTGGTCACACTATCAAAGCGTTTATTCCAACTCCGAGATGCTTGCACCAGTCCATAAATAGAACGCTGGAGCTTGCACACTTTGTTAGCACCTTTTGGATCTACAAAACCTTCTGGCTGCATCATATACAACTCTTCTTCCAGAAATCCATTCAAGAATGCAGTTTTGACATCCATTTGCCAAATTTCATAATTATGAAATGCAGCAATAGCTAACATGATTCGGACAGACTTAAGCATCGCTACGGGTGAGAAAGTCTCATCATAGTCAACCCCTTGGACTTGTCGAAAACCTTTCGCAACAAGTCAAGCTTTATAGACAGGTATATTTCCATCAGCGTCAGTCTTCTTCTTAAAAATCCATTTATTCTCAATGGCTTGCCGATCATCGGGCAAGTCAACCAAAGTCCATACTTTGTTTTCATACATGGATCCCATCTCAGATTTCATGGCTTCTAGCCATTTTGCGGAATCTGGGCTCATCATCGCTTCCTCATAGTTCGTAGGTTCATCATGGTCAAGCAACATGACTTCCAGAATTGGATTACCGTACCACTCTGGTGCGGATCTTATTCTGGTAGACCTACGAGGTTCAGTAGAAACTTGATCTGAAGTTTCATGATCAATATCATTAGCTTCCTCACTAATTGGAGTAGTTGTCACAGGAACCGGTTCTTGTGATGAACTACTTTCCAATAAGGGAGTAGATACAGTTATCTCATCAAGTTCTACTTTCCTCCCACTCACTTCTTTCGAGAGAAACTCCTTCTCTAGAAAGGATCCGATTTTAGCAACGAAAATCTTGCCCTCAGATCTGTGATAGAAGGTGTACCCAATAGTCTCTTTTGGGTATCCTATGAAGACACATTTCTCCGATTTGGGTTCGAGCTTATCTGGTTGAAGTTTCTTCACATAAGCATCGCAGCCCCAAACTTTAAGAAACGACAACTTTGGTTTCTTGCCAAACCATAGTTCATAAGGCGTCATCTTAACGGATTTTCATGGTGCCCTATTTAACGTGAATGCAGCCGTCTCTAAAGCATAACCCCAAAACGATAACGGTAAATCAGTAAGAGACATCATAGATCGCACCATATCTAGTAAAGTACGATTACGACGTTCGGACACACCATTTCGTTGTGGTGTTCCAGGTGGCGTGAGTTGCGAAACTATTCTGTGTTGTTTCAAGTGTAGACCAAACTCGTAACTCAAATATTCTCCTCCACGATCAGATCGTAGAAATTTTATTTTCCTGTTACGATGATTTTCTACTTCACTCTGAAATTCTTTGAACTTTTCAAATGTTTCAGAGTTGTGTTTCATCAAGTAGATATACCCATATCAGCTCAAATCATCTGTGAAGGTGAGAAAATAACGATATCCGCCGCGAGCCTCAACATTCATTGGACCACAAACATCAGTATGTATGATTTCCAACAAGTCAGTTGCTCGCTCCATAGTTCCGGAGAACGGCATTTTAGTCATCTTGCCCATGAGGCACGGTTCGCAAGTACCAAGTGATTCATAATCAAGTGATTCCAAAATCCCATCAGTATGGAGTTTCTTCATGCGCTTTACACCGATATGACCTAAACGGTAGTGCCACAAATAAGTTGCACTATCATTATTAACTCTGCATCTTTTGGTCTCAACACTATGAATATGTGTATCACTGCTATCGAGATTTAATAAAAATAGACCACTCTTCAAGGGTGCATGACCATAAAAGATATTACTCATATAAATAGAACAACCATTATTCTCTGATTTAAATGAATAACCGTCTCGCGTCAAACAAGATCCAGATGTAATGTTCATGCTTAACGCTGGCACCAAATAACAATTATTTAGGTCTAAAACTAATCCCGATGGTGGATGTAGAGGTAGCGTGCCGACCGCGATCACATCGACTTTGGAACCATTTCCCACGCGCATCGTCACCTCGTCCTTAGCCAATCTTCGCTTAATCCGTAGTTCCTGTTTCGAGTTGCAAATATTAGCAACAGAACCAGTATCAAATACCCAGGTGCTACTGCGGGCATTAGTAAGGTACACATCAATAACATGTATATCACATATACCTTTGTTCACTTTGCCATCCTTCTTATCCGCCAAATACTTGGGGCAGTTCCGCTTCCAGTGTCCAGTCTGCTTGCAGTAGAAGCACTCAGTTTCAGGCTTAGGTCCAGACTTGGGTTTCTTCTCTTGAGCAGCAACTTGCTTGTTGTTCTTTTTGAAGTTCCCCTTCTTCTTCCCTTTGCTCTTTTTCTTGAAACTGGTGGTTTTGTTAACCATCAACACTTGATGCTCCTTCTTGATTTCTACCTCCGCGGCTTTTAGCATTGCGAAGAGCTCGGGAATAGTCCTGTTCATCCCTTGCATATTATAGTTCATCACGAAGCTCTTGTAGCTTGGTGGCAGTGATTGAAGAATTCTGTCAATGACACTATCATCAGGAAGATTAACTCCCAGTTGAATCAAGTGATTATTATACCCAGACATTTTGAGTATGTGTTCACTGACAGAACTATTCTCCTCCATCTTGCAGCTGTAGAACTTATTGAAGACTTCATATCTCTCAATCCGGGCATTTGCTTGAAATATTAACTTCAACTCCTGGAACATCTCATATGCCCCATGACGTTCAAAACGTCGCTGAAGCCCCGGTTCTAAGCCGTAAAGCATGGCACACTGAACTATCGAGTAGTCATCAGCTTTGCTCTGCCAGACGTTCTTAACGTCGTCAGTTGCATCAGCAGCAGGCCTGGCACCCAGCGGTGCTTCCAGGATGTAACTTTTCTGTGCAGCAATGAGGATAATCCTCAGGTTACGGACCTAGTCCGTGTAATTGCTACCATCATCTTTCAACTTTGCTTTCTCAAGGAACGCATTAAAATTTAACGGAACAACAGCACGAGCCATCTATCTACAAACAAACATAGACAAGCAAAATACTATCAGGTACTAAGTTTCATGATAAATTTAAGTTTAATTAATCATATTACTTAAGAACTCCCACTTAGACAGACATCTCTCTAGTCATCTAAGTGATCACGAGATCCAAATCAACTAAACCATGTCCGATCATCACGTGAGATGGAGTAGTTTCAATGGTGAACATCACTATGTTGATCATATCTACTATATGATTCACACTCGACCTTTCGGTCTCCGTGTTCCGAGGCCATATCTGTATATGTTAGGCTCGTCAAGTATGACCTGAGTATTCCGTGTGTGCAACTGTTTTGCACCCGTTGTATTTGAACGTAGAGCCTATCACACCCGATCATCACGTGGTGTCTCAGCACGAAGAACTTTCGCAACGGTGCATACTCAGGGAGAACACTTCTTGATTATTAGTGAGAGATCATCTTAAAATGCTACCGTCAATCAAAGCAAGATAAGATGCATAAAGGATAAACATCACATGCAATCAATATAAGTGATATGATATGGCCATCATCATCTTGTGCTTGTGATCTCCATCTTCGAAGCACCGTCGTGATCACCATCGTCACCGGCGCGACACTTTGATCTTCATCGTAGCATCGTTGTCGTTACACCATCTATTGCTTCTACGACTATCGCTACCGCTTAGAGATAAAGTAAAGCAATTACAGGGCGTTTGCATTTCATACAATAAAGCGACAACCATATGGCTCCTGCCAGTTGCCGATAACTTCGGTTACAAAACATGATCATCTCATACAATATAATATAGCATCACGTCTTGACCATATCACATCACAACATGCCCTGCAAAAACAAGTTAGACGTCCTCTACTTTGTTGTTGCAAATTTTACGTGGCTGCTACGGGCTTTAGCAAGAACCGTTCTTACCTACGCATAAAAACCACAACGATAGTTCGTCAAGTTGGTGCTGTTTTAACCTTCGCAAGGACCGGGCGTAGCCATACTCGATTCAGCTAAAGTGAGAGAGACAGACACCCGCCAGCCACCTTTAAGCACGAGTGCTCGCAACAGTGAAACCAGTCTCGCGTAAGCGTACGCGTAATGTCGGTCCAGGCCGCTTCATCTCACAATACCGCTGAACCAAAGTATGACATGCTGGTAAGCAGTATGACTTGTATCGCCCACAACTGACTTGTGTTCTACTCGTGCATATAACATCAACGCATAAAACCTAGGCTCGGATGCCACTGTTGGGGAACGTAGTAATTTCAAAATTTTCCTACGCACACGCAAGATGATGGTGATGACATAGCAACGAGAGGGGAGAGTGTTGTCCATGTACCCTCGTAGACCGTAAGCAGAAGCGTTAGCACAACGCGGTTGATGTAGTCGTACGTCTTCACGATCCGACCGATCCAAGCACCGAACATATGGCACCTCCGAGTTCAGCACACGTTCAGCTCGACGATGATCCCCGGGCTCCGATCCAGCAAAGCTTCGGGGATGAGTTCCGTCAGCACGACGACGAGGTGACGATGATGATGTTCTACCGGCACAGGGCTTCGCCTAAGCTTCACGACGATATGACCGAGGTGGAATATGGTGGAGGGGGGCACCGCACACGGGTAAGGAACGATCCGTAGATCAACTTGTGTGTCTATGGGTGCCCCCCCGCCCCCGTATATAAAGGAGCCAGGGGGAGGAGGCGGCCGGCCAAGGAGGGCGCGCCAAGGGGGGAGTCCTACTCCCACCGGGAGTAGGACTCCCTTCTTTCCTAGTT
>NC_041391.1:120924939-120931610 GCF_002162155.2 Triticum dicoccoides | reverse complement strand
TGCCGATTTCACCCGGAACGATTCCGATGTCCAAATATAGGCTTCCAATATATCAATCTTTATGTCTCGACCATTTCAAGACTCCTCGTTATGTCCGTGATCACATCTGGGACTCCGAACAAACTTCAGTACATCAAAACTTATAAACTCATAATAAAACGGTCATCATAACGTTAAGCGTGCGGACCCTACGGGTTCGAGAACTATGTAGACATGACCTAGAACTATTCCCGGTCAATAACCAATAGCGGAACCTGGATGCTCATATTGGTTCCTACATATTCTACAAAGATATTTATCGGTCAAACCGCATAACAACATACGTTGTTCCCTTTGTCATCGGTATGTTACTTGCCCGAGATTTGATCGTCGGTATCCAATACCTAGTTCAATCTCGTTACCGGCAAGTCTCTTTACTCGTTCCGTAATGCATCATCCCGTAACCAACTCATTTGGTCACATTGCTTGCAAGGCTTATAGTGATGTGCATTACCGAGAGGGCCCAGAGATACCTCTCCGACAATCGGACTGACAAAACCTAATCTCGAAATACACCAACTCAACATGTACCTCCGGAGACACCTGTAGTACTCCTTTATAATCACCCAGTTACGTTGTGACGTTTGGTAGTACCCAAAGTGTTCCTCCAGTAAACGGGAGTTGCATAATTCTCATAGTTACAGGAACATGTATAAGTCATGAAGAAAGCAATAGCAATATACTAAACGATCAAGTGCTAGGCTAACGGAATGGGTCATGTCAATCACATCATTCTCCTAATGATGTGATCCCATTAATCAAATGACAACACATGTCTATTGTTAGGAAACATAACCATCTTTGATTAACGAGCTAGTCTAGTAGAGGCATACTAGTGACTATATGTTTGTCTATGTATTCACACATGTATCATGTTTCCGGTTAATACAATTCTAGCATGAATAATAAACATTTATCATGATATGAGGAAATAAATAATAACTTTATTATAGCCTCTAGGGCATATTTCCTTCACTCTTCTGTGACAACACTGGAGCTATTGCCCTTGCCAAGGAGCCCAGGTTTCACAAGAAGACCAGGCACATCAAGCGTCGCTTCAACTCCATTCATGAAAATGTTCAAGATGGAGACATAGATATTTGCAAAGTGCATATGAATCTGAATGTCGCAGATCCGTTGACTAAACCTCTTCCACGAGCAAAACATGATCAACACCAGAACTCTATGGGTGTTCGATTCATCACAATGTAACTAGATTATTGACTCTAGTGCAAGTGGGAGACTGTTGGAAATGTGCCCTAGAGGCAATAATAAAATGATTATCATTATATTTCCTTGTTCATGATAATTGTCTATTATTCATGCTATAATTGTGTTATCCGGAAATCATAATACATGTGTGAATAAATAGACCACAACATGTCCCTAGTGAGCCTCTAGTTGACTAGGTCGTTGATCAACTGATAGTCATGGTTTCCTGACTATGGACATTGGATGTCGTTGATAACGGGATCACATCATTAGGAGAATGATGTGATGGACAAGACCCAATCCTAAGCATCGCACAAGATCGTGTACTTCGTTTGCTAGAGCTTTTCCAATGCCAAGTATCTTTTCCTTAGACCATGAGATCGTGTAACTCCCGGATACTGTAGGAGTGCTTTGGGTGTACCAAACGTCACAACGTAACTGGGTGACTATAAAGGTATACTACGGGTATCCCCAAAAGTATCTGTTGGGTTGACACGGATCGAGACTGGGATTTGTCACTCCGTATGACGGAGAGGTATCTCTGGGCCCACTCGGTAATGCATCATCATAATGAGCTCAAAGTGACCAAGTGTTTGGTCATGGGATCATGCATTACGGTACAAGTAAAGTGACTTGTCGGCAACGAGATTGAACGAGGTATTGGGATACCGACGATCGAATCTCGGGCAAGTAACGTACCGATTGACAAAGGGAATTGTATACGGGGTTACTTGAATCCTCGACATCATGGTTCATCTGATGAGATCATCGAGGAGCATGTGGGAGCCAACATGGGTATCCAAATCCCGCTGTTGGTTATTGACCGGAGTGTCGTCTCGGTCATGTCTGCGTGTCTCCCGAACCCGTAGGGTCTACACACTTAAGGTTCGTTGACGCTAGGGTTGTAGAGATATTAGTATGCAGTAACCCGAAAGTTATTTGTTGTCCCGGATGAGATCCAGGACGTCACGAGGAGTTCCGGAATGGTCCAGAGGTGAAGAATTATATATAGGAAGTCCAATTTCGGCCATCGGGAAAGTTTCGGCGTTCACCGGTATTGTACCGGGACCACCGGAAGTGTCCCGAGGGTCCACCGGGTGGGGCCACCTATCCTGGAGGGCCCCATGGGATGAAGTGGGGAGGGAACCAGCCCCTGGTGGGCTGGTGCGCCCCCCCCCTTGGGCCCTCTCTGCGCCTAGGGTTAGAAACCCTAGGGGTGGGGGCGCCTCGACTTAGCTTGGGGGGCAAGCCACCCCCTTGGCCGCCCCCCCCTTGGCTCCCTATATAAAGAGGCGGGGAGGCACGGCTGCGCACCCATGCTCCTAGAGCCTCCCTCTCCCTCTGCAACACCTCTCCCTCTCGTAGAGCTTGGCGAAGCCCTGCCGAGATTGCTGCTGCATCCACCACCACGCCGTCATGCTGCTGGATCTCCATCAACCTCTCCTTCTGCCTTCCTGGATCAAGAAGGAGGAGACGTCTTCCCCAACCGTACGTGTGTTGAACGTGGAGGTGTTGTCCGTTCAGCAGTAGGATCATCGATGATTCGGATCACGACGAGTACGACTCCCTCAACCCCGTTCTCTTGAACGCTTCCGCTCGCGATCTACAAGGGTATGTAGATGCACTCCTCTCTCTCATTGCTAGATGAACTCCATAGATTGATCTCGATGAAGCGTAGAAATTTTTTATTTTCTGCAATGTTCCCCAACAAACTTGACACCAGATAAGAATTAAAACGCATCAACCGCGTGTGTAGCCGTGATGGTCTCTTTTCGGCGGAGTCCGGGAAGTGAACACTGTTGTGGGTTATGTTTGATGTAAGTAGGAGTTCAAGATCACTTATTGATCATTGCTAGCTTCACGACCGTTCCATTTGCTTCTCTTCTCGCTCTTATTTGCGTATGTTAGCCACCATACTTTGCTTAGTCGCTGCTGCAACCTCAGCACTTACCCCTTCCTTACCCATTAAGTTTTGCTAGTCTTGACACCCATGGTAATGGGATTGCTGAGTCCTCGTGGCTCACAGATTACTACAACAACAACTGTAGGTACAGGTTATGCGATGATCATGACGCGAGAGCGATGTTTGCTTGTTTTGGAGTTCTTCTTCTGCTTCTTCTTCGATCAGGGGATAGGTTCCAGGTCGGCAGCCTGGGCTAGCAGGATGGATGTCATTTGAGCTTCTGTTTGTGTTTCATCCGTAGTCGGATGTTGATATTGTGTATGATGTATTGTTGTATTCGTGTGGCATTGTATGCCTCTTGTATGTATCCACATCTATTATGTAATGTTGATGTAATGATATCCACCTTGCAAAAGCGTATCAATATGCAGTTCTATCCTTGGTGGGACCTTCGAGTCTCTTTAGGATAGTATCGCATATTGGGCGTGACAAGTTGGTATCAGAGCCTTGACCGACCATAGGAGCCCCCTTGATTGTTGGCCATTGTTGAGTCTAGAAATAAACTGTTTTCAGAGTCTACTTATATCAGAGAGTAGGAATTCTTTTTACTCTGCTGCCCCTTCATCGCTCTGGTAAGGAATTTTGACGTAGGTGTTTTGAACTACTCCTCTTCCGCTTCAAAATTTTCTTTAGGATCACGTAGTTGGTTTTTCGGTCGCTGGTTCTCTTCTCTTTTCATCCGGTGCATTTCTCGTCAAGTTGACTCGAGCCTCTTCATCTTTGAGTTCAATCCTCAGTTGTTTTCTTTTCCCACCCGCCCACCCTTTTCTTCTTGGAGCCAGAGTCCGTAATCGAGTATCCATCCTACTCGTGCGAAGTCTTTGCTTTCTTTCCTCAATGATTTCAACCGGTGTTTTCTCTTCAAGTTATTAGTCGGTTCCCCCTTCCAAGTTACCTTTGTTTTCCCACCCTCCCACCCTCTTCTTCCCGGAGCCTGAGTCTGTTTCGAGCATCAATTTCATTCGTGTGGAGCCTCTTCAGTCTTTCATCAATCATTTCAATCGGTGAATTCTCGTCTCGATGGACATTCTTCATCTCTTTTCTTCTCCGGTGGATTCAATTCAAGCTTTTTCGGGTTGATCACATTCTTTTCCTTGGATCAAGTGTTTTCCCTACTCGTTCGTCTCTCGCCAGTTTATCCTTCTGGAGTGCTCAGGACATCTTAGGAGATTCATCAGTGTTCCAATTAATTCAAGGTTGTCACCTGATTCAAATATTTCAATTGTTCCGGTGCTTCATCTATCTGTTCATCATCCCTTTCCAACGGTGTTTTTCTCTCTAGTGGGCCCTAACCCACAGGTCTTTTTCCAGGATCTTACCTGACTCTTCTAATTCCCCCGGAGTTATTCTCAATTCTTTTCAAGTGTGACGCAAGAATGGATCCCATCACTCACATGCCTTCTCCAAGTTTGCTTTCTAATTGTTTTCATTTTTGGCTCAACCTTTTCGGTTTTCATTCTCCCGGAGTATTTCAGTAATTTTGGTGCTGTTTCTCGTCGTCATTTGAAGATCGAAGAAGAGTTTTTCCTCTAAATCTTGTCCGTCCTCTCGAAGAGTCGTGGTTCTAGCTTCATATCATCCTCTCGATTTATTTCAGTTTGTCAGATATTCTTTCTTACCCATCCGGAGTATTTCAGGAGTTGATTTCTTTTTTCGTTTCACCGGAGGACATCATTCCAGCTATCGTTCTCTAATTATCCCGGTGCTTCATTCAAGTGTTCTTTAATCAGCTCATGATCTCTTTGTTCTTTTGCATCTAAATCCCCTCTAACATATTTGTTCTTCTAATTCTACCAGTGATTAATTATCTTCCGTCAGTCATTTCGACTTCTAACGGTGGGTCGTTCAAGATTCTTTTTCCTTGATTACCATTTTTATTCATTCGTTCTTTCCAATCCTACCGGTGGTTCATGAAGACGTTCTCAACTTTTGTGCTATACCCCCTTAATCCTTTCAACAAGAATAAGTAGGATGCAAAAATCCATTGCTTGTCATCAATTTAATTTGATGAAGGATAAGCATACAATAAATCTTATTCTTATTTCATCCAAGTGAGTAATCCCTTCCTTCGGAGTTTGTTCGTGAGAAATAAATTCTAGTTCCAAACGCTTTCATCTTTTCTTTTCTCGGAGTTCAAATTACTCGGCCATTTCGTCGGAACCTCCACCTATATTACCGCAAGGCTCATCGTATTCTTTGTTTCCTTCTTTTATCTCATCATCCTTTTGTCACCGGAGTTCTTCATGGTGGTTCTTCATGATTTAATTCATTCTTCAAGTTTTCATCAAGTTTTTGTTGGTGGAGTTCAAGTATCTTTTCTTCTCCCATCTTGAAGAGAAATAATTCTTCATTTTCTTCTAAAGTGAAGTTTTGCATTTCTTCGTTCTTCTCAGATATTCAAATTCGTTCAACCCTTCCTTCTAAGTTCTTTTCATACAACTCTTTCAAATCTTTCCAGAGGTTTTGTGTCATGTCTTCATCAAGTATCATTCCATCCTCTCAAGCTCGTGTTCTATTTCTCCATGTTTCAGCCGGAGTGCTACCTAAATCCTTTCAGTCTTATTCGTTTCTTATCTCGTTCTAACCGAAGTGGTTTCATAGTCTATCTGATTCCGTGAGCTTTCGATTCTCGCATTCTCGTCATTCTTCTCTTCTTCTCAAGTGCTCTCGATTCTTTGCTTCTTCTCTTGAGTTCTTGTTTCACATCATCCCTTTTCCCTTCTGTCTTGGTCCTAAGATCTCGGGACAAGATCTCTTGTTAGTGGAGGAGTGTTGTAACGCCCCGGCTCTGATGCGCCAGGTGTCTTCCAGCTATTCGTCGTCGTTGCCATGTCATTTGCTTGCGTGTTGCATTTTGCCATGTCATCATCTGCATTTCATCTGCATGTCTTTCAAAACTTGCATCCGTTCGGGTTCCGACGGTTCTCTCCGTTGTCCGTTCGGAATCCAGACCTCTCGCGCGTGCCTGTCGCCGCTCTCAGACCCTGTTTTCATGAGTGGGTTAAAAACGTTCTCAGAATGGACTGTGATTTGCCGAGTGGCCTTGGTATAGCACCGGTAGACCGCCCGTCAAATTTCGTTCCATTTGGAGGTCGTTTGATGCCCCAACGGTTAACCGCGAAGCCCGAAACCCCTCTCTCTTTGCAGCCCAGCCCCTCTTCACCACAGCCCATGAGCCCATCCAAACCCCTTCTATGCTCTCGGTCGTTTGATCACGATTGCGTGGCCGAAAACCGCTCCCCATTTGGACTCTCCTAGCTCCCAGAATCTATAAATATGTGCTCTCCCCGAAAATTCCGCAGTCCAAACCCCCGTAACCCTATATCCATCCCTTCCGCGCCGCCGGACATGTTCGCCCGGCGGCCGGACGTGTCCAGCCACCCCCGCAGCCAGTGGCGTCGCGCCACGTCAGCCCGCCGGCTTTGTCCCGCCGCCGTGGCCCGCGGGGCCCGAAACG
>NC_041391.1:120900824-120924485 GCF_002162155.2 Triticum dicoccoides | reverse complement strand
GCGCCGCCGCCCCGCCTCGGCTTCGCCGCCCGGCGCTGCCCCGGCCGCCGCCGTCCGCCCGCACCGTCCCCTCCGCCGGAGCTCCCTCGCATCGCCTCCGAGCGCCCCGCTGCCCTCGGTCTCCCCGATCCAGATCGGATCGGGAGAGACGAATGACCACATGGGCCACCGCATCCCTCCGGCCCAGCCGCGGCCCAGCCTCCCCGAGGCCTGCCTGCCTCCTCTCTGTCCTGAGCTTGGCCCGCTAGGTGAGCAGCCTCGGTTATTGTCCGCCCCGCGCGTTGTTTAGCTATCACCCGCTCGTCCATTTTTTATGAAAACTGCTAAGTCTCAAAAATCTTGCATTTTGGTGCCATGTTTGACATGCCATAATTCCATGCATACTCTCTATTTCGTGCGTATAATATGTCGAAATGTTCGCCGTGAGATTCTCATCATTTCATTACATTGTGTCATGCTTGTTTGAGATCATCTTAGTGCCCGAATCATCGTTGCAAGAGTGCTATATGATGTTAATCTGCTGAAATTGTTATAACTTCGTGATTTGTCATTTTTGTTGCATTTAATGTGTGCATCCTATGAGCATGAGCTCTACATGTGTTTTGGACTACATCATGCCATCTCTACAGGGGTGCCATCCATGTATTTTTGTGAGTTGTGTAGTAAGTGAATCAAGCTTGTTAATTAGGGTACTTGTTGTTGCTGTTTTGCTAGGCTGAATCTGTTATTTCATGATGCTATGTAAACCTGCTGCTACAAGTCATTATATGCATAATATGGATATGTTCCTGGTTGCATTTATGTCCTGCTGTATCCTGTTGTAACCTTGCTCTCAAATTGCTAAATAATGTTGCTGTCAGCCTGTTAACATTAAGTTCCGTTTTGCCATGTGTTTCGCTAGTGATCCATGCACCTTATGAACTTACTCTTGCCATTCTTAGCTTCATAAACATGCCTTCTTACAGTTGGTTACCTTTTCATGCCATGTAATGCTCTATGGTGAGTGGTACAAGCTCACCAACATACCTACTTATCGTTGTTCCTGCCATGTTTGAATCTGTCATATCATTTGCCATGTTTACATGGGTGCCATCATATCTTCTGATCCTTTTTGGCTCATGGTCAGTAAAGGCCTTTTGTTCTATGCATTTAGTAGTATCATTCCATGCCTTTGTTTGCCATTATAATTTCCTGTAACATGTTGTTTGATAGCTCTAAACATTGCAACTTGATGTTATTTCTGCAAAGTCTGAAACTGTTATTATTTGCAATCTTGCCATGTGTTTTTGAGCATGTTCTAGTGATTTGTGGAGATAGCTCAGTGTTCATGTTTTGTTATGCTTTACCTGTACAGCATGTACATGCCTTTTGTTTTTAGATTGTGGTAATGTAGCATGTTGTTTTGGTGCTTGCATTATGCCTAGTTGCTGTTTTGGACAGCTTGTCCTTTAAACTTGTAGAGAGTGTGTGTTTACCATGTTGTGTGCTTCTTCTCGATAGTTCCCGTTTTCATTGCGATCGTGAGGATTCGTTCATCTACGCTTGGTTCGTCTTCATGGATTCATCTTCTTCATGGACTCGTTCTTCTTCCTAGCGGGATTTCAGGCAAGATGACCGCTACACTGGATCTCACTACTATCATTGCTATGCTAGTTGCTTCGTTCTATCGCTATGTTGCGCTACCTATCACTTGCTCTTCAAGCCTCCCGAATTGCCATGTCAGCCTCTAACCTTTTCACCCTTCCTAGCAAACCATTGCTTGGCTATGTTACCGCTTTTGCTCAGCCCCTCTTATAGCATTGTTAGTTGGAGGTGAAGTTGAAGATTGCCCCATGCTGGATAGGATTATGTTGGGATATCACAATATCTCTTATTTAATTAATGCATCTATATACTTGGTAAAGGGTGGAAGACTCGGCCTTATGCCTGGTGTTTTGTTCCACTCTTGCCTCCCTAGTTTCCGTCATATCGGTATTATGTTCCCGGATTTTGCATCCCTAACGCGGTTGGGTGATTTATGGGACCCCTTTGACAGTTCGCTTTGAATAAAACTCCTCCAGCAAGGCCCAACCTTGGTTTTACCATTTGCCTCACCTAGCCCTTTTTCCCTTGGGTTTCCGAAGCCCGAGGGTCATCTTTATTTTAGGCCCCCCGGGCCAGTGCTTCGTCGTAAGTGCTGGTCCGAACCAGAGCCCTTTGCAGCGCCCCCTCAGGGAAACTTGAGGTCTGGTTTTAGTTGTACGGATTGCTCATCCGGTGTTGCCCTGAGAACGAGATATGTGCAGCTCCTATCGGGATTGTCGGCGCATCGGGTGGCTTTGCTGGTCTTGTTTTACCATTGTCGAAATGTCTTGTAACCGGGATTCCGAGTCTGATCGGGTCTTCCTGGGAGAAGGAATATCCTTCGTTGACCGCGAGAGCTTGTGATGGGCTAAGTTGGGACACCCTTGCAGTGTATAAACTTTCGAGAGCCGTGCCCGCGGTTATGTGGCAGATGGGAATTTGTTAATATCCGGTTGTAGATAACTTGACACCAGATACGAATTAAAACACATCAACCGCGTGTGTAGCCGTGATGGTATCTTTTTGGCGGAGTCCGGGAAGTGAACACGGTTGTGGGTTATGTTTGACGTAAGTAAGAGTTTAGGATCACTTCTTGATCATTGCTAGCTTCACGACCGTTCCGTTTGCTTCTCTTCTCGCTCTTATTTGCGTATGTTAGCCACCATACTTTGCTTAGTCGCTGCTGCAACCTCACCACTTACCCTTCCTTACCCATTAAGCTTTGCTAGTCTTGATAACCATGGTAATGGGTTTTGTTGAGTCCTCGTGGCTCACAGATTACTACAACAACAGCTGCAGGTATAGGTTATGCGATGATCATGACGCGAGAGCGATGTTTGCTTGTTTTGGAGTTCTTCTTCTGCTTCTTCTTCGATCAAGGGATAGGTTCCAGGTCGGCAGCCTGGGCTAGCAGGGTGGATGTCGTTTGAGCTTCTGTTTGTGTTTCATCCGTAGTCGGATGTTGATATTGTGTATGATGTATTGTTGTATTCGTGTGGCATTGTATGCCTCTTGTATGTATCCCCATCTATTATGTAATGTTGATGTAATGATATCCACCTTGCAAAAGTGTATCAATATGCGGTTCTATCCTTGGTGGGACCTTCGAGTCTCTTTAGGATAGTATCGCATATTGGGCGTGACAATATTGCCCTGTGATATTATTCATGACTCACCTCGAGTGCGCATGTATGAAGAGAGAGAAGTTGAGTTGGATCGGCAGGACAACCTAGATGCCCTGGAGGAGGAGCGCGATGTTTCAATAGCTCGTTACGCATTTTATCAACAACAGGCTTGCAGGTACCAAAGCAGAGAAGTACGGGCTAATACTTACAATATTGGCGAACTCGTTCTACGCCTACCGGAGAAGAAAAAGGACAAGCTCAAGCCCAAGTTGGAGGGTCCCTTCATTATTGACAAAGTTCTCACTGGAGGAGCGTACCGTCTGCGTGATGCATCAGATAATCGACTCGAGCCGAACCTATGGAACGCGGCGAGACTCCGAAGATTCTATGCCTAGCGCCGAACTCTTTGTTCATCTCCTTCCCTTCACTCTTTTCTATTTATCTTAGCTCTCTTTTTGCTCTTTCTTTCAGAGCTTTAAAGCTTTAAGCGTGGCTGGACCACACATTCGCAACGCACTAATCTTTAAGTACGTGCGATCATTATACCTGGGGGCTTCTTATACAGAAGCTTATTGCAAACACGCTTCGAGCATAAAACTCGTCGCATGTGAGTCCTTTTGTTTCATATGTGCCTTTTTCTCTGCCATTATATGCATCGATATGACTTAAGTTTTGGCCAAGCTGGGTTGCCTGGCTCCTGTGCTTATGCCCTACATTCCCGTTAGTTTGGCTAGGGCATAAAGGGAGCACCTCTGCGATTGTTACTGTCGGGTACTTCGGATATGTACCTCAGACGGGGTGAAGCCGAAAGCTAGCGTTCTTAAGGGAATATTCGGTCAATGGACTAAAGACGTGTCTTACCTGTAACACTATGAACCCCCAGATGTCAAATATACTGCGATTTTTTAATCATAGATCGGACATGCACTTTAAGGCATGCACCCTCAGAGAAAGGAACCCTTAACAAAACTATTCTCCCTGGAAGATGTTTCTTACTATCGATGTAATATAACATAGCTAGTTGGGTACTTGTCTGTTCAAGAAACTATGACCCCTACGCCTTGTTTCCACGTGTACCCCGGTTTTATATTACTAAGCGGGTATTCGGAAACACTCCGGACTGTCGAGTCCGGAGACTGAAGCGAAAAGGTCCGCCATGACAAATGATTTACAATCCGGCTAGGGACAATACTTGTCCTTTGAAGTACATAGTCATTTTGACTTAAAAACTTCCTCTTCTATGCCATCCAACATGTTGTCTAGCTTACAATCTTGTTGAGAATACTTGGCCGCTAACTCCACCTGGTTGTATACCAGACTAACTGGAATTTCTTTTCCATCTAACCCTATTGGTCCGACCCGGGCCATATGGTTTGGATTGACCTTGGTGTACCGTGTTTTCACCATGGCCCAAGCCTCCCTCGCACCTTCTCGACAGGCTGATATTTTCCATAGTCGGAACCGCCGCCGTGCTTCCTTGAATAATTGTACAAGCTCCGCCATACTTGCTGGTAGGAAGGCGAATGGACACAAGGCCTTGGACACACTATGCATCGTCTGTAGAACTTGCTCGTGCAGTTGCGAAAGCTCTTGTAGCATATCACCTGAGGATCCGGGCATCTCCTCTCCGGGACGGCCAGTCAGCATACCTACAGACATAACTCTGTTAGCTCGTTTCTTCGCCGAACTATAAAAATGTTCGTTTGAGCACTTACTAAAAATGCCGCGTTGAAGCCTTTTATTTTCCTTCACGGAGACAGCCAGCTGGGCCCGAACATCTTTCAATTCTACGCCCAGCTGGATATTGGCATCTAGGAGCTTGTTTTCTCCTTCCTGACCCGTGTAAGTATACGCTCACAAGCGTCTTGATGCCTTTGAGCTCTCTTTTCATCCTCTGGAAGGATCTCCGGATTCACTCCGGAATTATCTGCGGAATCTATTATCAGATATGCAATGTGCCAACACCGTTGGTATATGTGATTACGTTTTTTCTCGATAGAGAGAAATATTACTAGTTGCGGCCTTTTTGGATTCCTCTAGTTCGGCAGTTGCGGCCCTTAGCTGGGTTTGACACTTCTCCAGCTCTTGAGACAGTGGGTTATTCCTCTCTGTGAGAACCTATTCATATAATGATCCTTAAATTAGTTGTGCCAACTATTTCAAGTCTCAGGGGCTACTGATATACATAATTATCAGATTTTACTTACCCGTATATCTTTCAAATACTGGTCGGTGGCTCTAGCAAGCCCGTCCCGAGCAGCTCGGATCTATGCATCACCCGAGTTGAAGGCATTGAAAGCCTCTTCGGAAAAACTAGGGCCGCGGAGCGCGGCCCACCGACGCCGAGGACTCATGGCGCTCTCCACTTTGGAATTTGTAGCGGATATCCTATCTGAATCCTCTGTATGAGGACCATCTGGTGTCGCCTCCGTGTTAACCTTCGCCCTCGAGGCCGGTCCCGGAATCCGGCTGGCGGAGGCAGGACGGGTAGGATCCCTGGACATAGTCCGGCGGATGTTCTTTCTGCCAAGACACAACAGATAGTGTCATACTTTAAGATGACAGCCACGGAGCACGTTTAAAACCATACCTCTTTGATGACAGCTCAGCCGCGTTTTTGTTCGCCTTCCTCGTTGGAAGCCTACCCGGCGTAGGCACTCCTCGTTGGTGAGTTGCCTCGGGTTCGGCATGGCGCGCCGACCGTCTTCCCTTTAAAAGCATAATCATTGTGTCTCCTGTTTACTTACATGTGATACAGGGAGGAGGCCGGGATAATCGGCAATGATGGCCACTTCGGTGCCGTCACAGCTCGCCTGGTAAAACACCCCTTCGACAAGCTCCATGAATATATCCAGATCCTCTTTGAATCTGGGGTCGAGGGCCTGGTTGTGGTCCTCTGGCTGTGAGCCGGCCTGTGGATCTCCCTGGTAAATTTTCGCCATTCCTGTTATAGATGGACGGAGTAAATATTTATGATAAAGGACTGGCGAATGAATAGAGTTGAGTAAGGGATAGCAGCTCACCCAGCTGGGTGGGTTGTACATGGAAAACCTGTCCCGTGGCTTAATGTGGATGAACTCCTGTTCTTCTCCTTTGTATAAATCGGATAGTATTTTCACCAGAGCGGTGGTGGAGTCCGGACCTTTCCGACCGTAGCAGGTGGCATCGTCTTCTCCATTGAAGTGCCACATGGGACGCCCTTGATACTAGAGTGGTTTAACCCCCCGCATTATGCATATTTCCATGACCTCGATTATTGTCAATTCGGATTGAGCAAGCGTCTGTATCTTGCCCATGAATCGAAGGACCTCTCTGCTATCTTCCTCCTTGGGGCTTCGGGGATGCCAGTTGTGGCGCTTCTTCAATGGAGTGTTTGTGAACTCAGGAAGACCCATTTGAACTGGGTCAGGAAGGGAGACGTCCTCTATATAAAACCACTCGGAAGGACATTCTTTGAATGCCTTCTTCGGTGTGCCGGATAGGTATCCGGTCCCGTCGATGCACCATATCTCGGCACCGCCCACTTGGAATATTGATCCCTCTTGATTACGAGGGACGAGGCAGAACAACTTCTTCCATAGCTCAAAATGGGCTTCATAGCCCAGAAATAGCTCGCAAAGAGCGATGTAACCTGCGATATGCATGATGGAGGCTAGGGTGAAATTGTGCAGCTGGAGGCCATAGTACTCTAGGAGCCCACAGAGGAACGGATGGATTGGAAATCCGACACCCATCAACAAGTAAGGGACAAGGCACACTCGCTCCCCCTGGAAGGATTAGGAACATTCTCCGCTTGCACCCTGCCATCATAAGAAGCTAATCCGGCTCGGACGGGGACTAGGTATGCAGGAGGGAGAAACCCCTGATTTTGCAACTTCACCAATTGACCGTGGGATACGGTACACTTCTCCCAATTGCCCGGCTTGACACTGTGAGGGCAGGAGGAGGAGCTGCGAGCACTGGCCATGATGGAATGGTTTTTTGTGGGTGCGCTCTGATGATTCCTCGCTGAGGGAAGATGGTGTGGATTGGATCTGAAGATCCCCTTCTCTTTAAATAGACAATTTACTTATATGGTTAGGGTGGCAAGTGTAAAAATGCCCCGACTCCTCACATTCGCTCGACACATGGAAGCAGGAATTGTTGTAGTACAGAAGCCGATGAAGCGTAACATTAAATGAGGAGCCGAACACTGCTCTTTACAAACAGGTTCTTTGAAGAATTCAGAGACGGAACCCGCCTTGCAATGCCGAAGACGATCTGCGCGCCGGACTCATCGTCATTGAAGCCTGGTTCGGGGGCTACTGAGGGAGTCCTGGATTAGGGGGTCCTCGGACAACCGAACTATATATGTTGGCCGGACTGTTGGGCTATGAATATACAAGATAGAAGACTTCGTCCCGTGTCCGGGTGGGACTCTCCTTTGCGTGAAAGGCAAGCTTGGCGATTCGGATATGTAGATTCCCTTCTGTGTAACCGACCTGATGTAACCCTAATCCCCTCTGGTGTCAATATAAATTGGAGGGTGTGGTCCGTAGAAGGACAATCATAATCATAGGCTAGCTTCTAGGGTTAGCCTCTACAATCTCGTGGTAGATCAAGTCTTGTAATACTCATATCATCAAGATCAATCAAGCAGGAAGTAGGGTATTACCTCCATAGAAAGGGCCAGAACCTGGGTAAACATCGTGTCCCCCGCCTCCTGTTAATTACCATTAGCCTTAGACGCACAGTTCGGGACCCCCTACCCGAGATCCGCCGGTTTTGACACCGACACCCGCCACCACTACCACGACTTTCCCCTCCTCGTTGTCTTCCTCACTCTCTTCCTTCCTCCGCCCGACCACGACAAGTACGACATCAACGTCGTCAGTCGGCCGACATGTCTCATGCTTCTCCTATGTTGCAGTAGTCTAAGACCACCCATCATCAACACCACATCTCCTCAGCCTCGTCGTCCCCTCCGCCCCTCCCATGTCTCCTCCTCTGACGACCCGTGCATCGCAACTTTGCCTCCGGTGGCGTTCGTGCCCCAACAAAGCCCCTCATGCCTCCTCCATTTCCTGCTGCAGCAGCCCCCTGCCACCACTGCCCCCGGCTACGTGTTGCTCATCCTCGGCAACATTGCCTCCACCTACTACTAACAAGAAGCAGATTTCTTGTGATTTTTGTTTCTCCTGAAGCATATCTTTTGCTTCTAGAGGAGGCATTTGGCCTCTGTTTTTCTAGCCACCGTTCATTCCATTCACCGATATTTTGATGTATAACGACTATGGAGTCATGTATAATTAGACACATCTTTCTCAGTCTTAAGTTGGTCTTGTGAAGCACTACTTTGACTTCGAAACCAGGCTTTACTTCCTTTTCACTATCTGTTATTTAGTGTGATATCTTCTTGTGAGATCATCTTTCTTTTATTGATGGAGGTGATTGGTTTTCATTATTTGAAATAATAAATGCTTTGTTTGCACTCTACTCTTTTGAAAGGGCTTGTGCTTTGTTCTCTAACAGTTGACCCAATTGCTAGTATTATAGTATTTTGTTTCCAGCGAGGAACTCACTGAAATACATGTGAGAAGTGACTTAATAGATGGTGTCATATTTAGTATGTTATTCGTTAACCAGAGATAAATATATGTGATGTACATGTCTAGTTCGATAAGAGTTATTTTGCATGAATAAAGGGAAAATATTTGGTCTGATAAACACCCTCAAATGTGTAATATCAGATCAATCACTAAGGGTGTGTTTGGTACAGTGCATGGAGGGACTTGAGGATCAAAGTTTCCAATCTGACCACTTTTGCTTGTTTGGTAGGGTGCATGGGCTCACATGAGCTATGCTCAACTGATGCAAAAAAAGGGCCATCAACTATGCCCATCTCATGCACCCCACAAAGGGTGCATGGTGGCAGCCATGTTGGACCGACCCTTGTCCCCACCCACCAGATCACGTCAGATATGTTTAGTTTTTTTAAAAAATTGTTCATAATTCCAAATTTTGTTTAAATTTTCCAAAAATATTCAGAATTTCAAATTTTCGAAAAAAAATTCAAACTTTCAAATTTTGTTTAAATTTTTGAAAATGTTCAAAATTTCAAAAGTATTTACATTTTCAAATCCAGAATTTCAAATTTTGTTTAAATTTTAAAAAAATGTTTAGAATTCCAACTTTTGTTAAAATTTTCAAAAATTCTTTAAATTTCAAAAAGTTCAGAATTTCAAATTTGGTTTATTTTTAAAATAAAATCAAAATTCATTTTTTAAAAGTTTAGACTTTCAAAATGGTTAAATTTTCAAAAAATATTCAGTATTTTAAATTTTCAAAAAATGTTTATAATTTGAATTTTTGTTTATATTCTCAATAAAAGTTCAGAATTTTAAAATATGTTTATATTTTTCACGTTTTTTCAGTTTTGTTCACCATTTAAAATAATTATTCGGAATAAAATAATTATTCGGAATTCAAAATTGTTCAACACGTCTAAACACATGCTGGCTGCCAAACAAAGTCTTAGCTCGGCATGTGTCATACACCGCTGCCAAACAACAACAAATGCATGAACTCAACATGTATGAGAGAAGAACAACTAGGCTAGGTCCATACATGCTACCAAACACACTCTAACTGCGGCAATTTGGTTCCGTGGATCTAGGGAGCCTAGAACTTTATTTTATTTGAAAATGATCTTTAAAAATTACAAGACAGTTGATATTTTCCTTCGGTGTAGTTGTTCTCTACAAATATGTAAAATTCCATGAAATACTACTCCCTCTGTTTTTAAATATTTATATTTTTAGTGATTTTAAATGGACGATCACATATGGATGTATACAGACATATTTTAAAATATAGATTCACTCATTTGCTTCGTATAAGTCACTCGTATATAGTCGTTGAAATCTATAGAAAGATCAATATTTAGAAACGAAGGAAGAATACGATGATGTGCAGGCTATGAAAGAAATCAAATAATTTAGCCTGACTAGATCCGGTTGACTACTCAAAGGCCAAGCCAGAGTAGAGTGAATCTGCGGCGATATGATTGATGGATTTGGACGAGGCGTGACAACATGAAGACACAACTTAACTACTACTCCGTTCGTTTCAAAATAGATGCAACTTTGTACTACTCTAATACAAAATTGATTCATCTATTTTGAAACGGAGGAAGTACTAATTTTTAAAGTCATCATCTATTTTGGAACGGTGAAAGTATGTTATGATTCAAAAGGTTTTGTGACGATAAAGGGGATTAAGTTGTTGAGTGGGGTGCTGATAGGAGGGGATTGTGAGGGTGTCCGTTTAGAGCGAGACAATTGTCCCTACGGCTGTGAGAGGTAAAAATAAATGTATATAGAATTAAAACACGTCTACATACACCCATTTATCCTACAAGTATTTACGAATATATACTTCCGCGCCTGCTATTCAATTGTACTAGTCGTACGTAGAGTACAAGTTACAAACACTGACATCTTGCTCGTACAAGAAACTAATTAACCTCTTCATCGATCGTCAAAGCATCACCGACGAGCTCGGCCACGCGCTCTGCCTGCCTCTTCGCCTCCTCCAAGCGGGTCCAGTGCCACGCTCCGCTAGCTGCTGCGTGCGGCGGCGAGCTCCCGCGCGAGCTCCTGGACGTGGCCCTGGTACGCGCGCGCGAGCTCGAGGGCCTCGCACTCGGCCTCGCCGAGCTGCGCGCACAGCCGCTCCTCGGCCTCCTCCGCGGCCTCGGCGCGCAGCCGCGCGGCCTCCAGCTCCGCCCGCAGCAGCGCCACCTCCCGCTCCAGCTCGGCGTTCCGGCGACGCAGCAGCAGCGCCTCCGCCTCCGCCTCGCCCTCCGCCGGCGCCGCCACGGCCTTCCGGCCGCTCTTCCAGCCAGAGGCCGGCGGCGCGGCGGCAATGGTGATGGACGGCGCCATGGACGGAGATCGAAGAACGGAGAGCTCGAGAGAGGATCGAATCGAGTGCTCGAGTGGCTGTTATGATTAGCTGCAGGTCCTGGGATTGCTTTGATGAGGGAACCGGTGCCCGGGTTTATTTATGGCCGGGGGCAAGAGCCGGGAAGGCGTCCAGGTTCGGTGTATCTGGACGTGCGGACGGGAAGCAGCGACGGGTACGCCAGCGGTCACCGGTGGTGATTCTGGCCCGTCAAAAATATCGACGAAATGGGGTGAGGTGACGGCTGTGGACGAGGCGGGTCGATGCGGGCAGACTCGGCGACTCGTTGGCTTTCCCTGGTTGAAAGAAGAGGCGAAACTCCTACGGTGAGCTCGAGCTCTCGAGATAACAGTAAATTCCAAAAAAATACAGTATGTACTCACTCTGTTTTCTACAGTATTTATTTATAGGAGAAATGGATGTATCTAGTACTCCCTCCGTCCTATATTATTTGTTTTAAATTTGTCTCGATACGAGAAGTTGACATCTAATTTTAATTTGAGACGGAGGTAATTTTAAAAATACATCTGAATTTTTTTAGAGAACATTGGTTTTTTTCTACACTCATGTAAATTCTCGTGATGAAATCACATTTGCGGAGGCGTAGCTAGATTTTAGACTTTTGCATGAGATAGGAAACACAGATAGATAGGAGGGACCTCAGCTGCACCCCCAAGGAGAAAAAAACAACAACGCCACAGGGCGTCGTGCCGTCAGGCCAAACAAGTCGACCTAAATTTCTTCCCGTTTGAAGCGACCTGACCAGCACCCACCTGTCTCCAAAACCGACGATAAGCATCCGCCTACAGCCAAATCGGCTAAGGAGGGAGGGAGGGGGCCGCAGGGGGAGGGGGGCGAAGGGGTGAGACTGAACCTCATATATGAAGGTAAGGAAGAAGTTCCCTGCCGCAGTCATAGCCCATCACCCGTGTGATCAAGGACGCCGACCAAAACCTCTCATGAACACTGCTTTCCAAAGGGCTTTGTCCGCTCGCCAGTCGTCGCCCAGGGCCATCATCGCCAGATTTCGGTGTCATCCGCCACGAAACGGAGCAACACAGACCACACCACTGTCCTTGACGGGTGGACTATCAAAGCGTTCATTCTTCATGTAATTAACGTAGAAGATAAAAAAGGTGAGCCATAAGAACTAGTTGCTCGATAGAGTCGGAGGATGAACCTGGTAAACCTTTATTTTTCACGATATCATTTACAAACCTTTATTTTTCACGATATCATTTACACCACGAGGCCGCCGCCGTCCGAAGGCACACAAATCTAACAAGGAAAAAACATAGCTTCTCTCCTCTAGCTTGGATTGGTGAATGCTATATCTCACATGTTGGGAGAAATTGCTCACGTCTTCATCACGCGCGTTTCGGCCTAAAAGCGTCTATTTGTTTTTCTATTTTTTCCTTTTATGATTATTTTTATTTTTTGCATTTATTTTTATTTTCTTTTTTGTTTTATTAATATATGGTATGATTTTAATATTTACATTATATTTTATTTGTGGGTAAATACATGAGTACTACTTCCATCCGAAAATAAATGTTGCTTGAACAGATGTCTAGATACATCTAGACATCTGTTTGAGTGACACCTACTTTCGGTACATCTAGACATCTCTTTGAGCGACACTTGTTTTCGGACGGATGAAGTATTTGTTTATGAGATGCACAAACACTTTTTAAAAGATAATTTAATTCAAAACATAAACGTCTCTTTAAGGGCTCCATTGGTTCAAAGGAATTGCCTGGGATTTTAGATGCACCCTGAGGAAAATTTTCTACATTTGCAGTATTAGGATCCTTAGAAAAAAAATCTAAGTACTATTTTGCACTCTATTTTGAAGAAAAAATTTCCACCTACTCAAACTCTTGGTGAATTTTTTCTTTCAGTGACATCACATACTAGTTGATCCAAACTTCCCCGGTTTAGAAATCTTATACTCCCTTCATTTTTGGAGTAGGATTCAAGAGGATATGCTACTTGAATTATATTATTATTTTTTCATATTATTGCGTTTTGAGAATCCTATGAACTACTCCCTTTATTCATAAATATTACCTTCGTCCTAAATTATTGATTTTTCTAAATACGGATGTATCTAACACTAAAACGTGTCTGAATATAGGGCACATGGTATCGCATCTGAGAGGCGAGCATCAAGCGATCAGATTTTCATGCCTCGTCATGCCTGTTGTTCTCCCGTTCTTTCTCCATGACCTCGCCCTAGATTAAATTTCTGGAGATCAAGGTCCTCGAAATCCTCAGAGACCTCGACGCCGTTCTGCTCTCCTTGTAACTAGATCGGAAACGCGCCTTGGCGCGTGGTACCTGGCTGAACTTGTTATCCCGGCATTTAAACAAAGCACAATATCGTTGCTACATAGTATGGGATCATTTGTCAAAGTCATGACATAAGGAAAGGCAATCACATTTACCAAACGCAAAGAAAACATGAGGAATTCTATCAGTAGAACCATTCGTCTTGAAGTTCATAGGAAATGGGAAATATATACTTGTGCCAAAAGTGAGCAAGCTCGATCAATCTACATCAAGTTCGATACATATAGCGTACTTTTCATACAGCAAAAGCAAGCCACAGCGGCAATGTGAGGCAAAAACCTACATAGTTCCATAGAAGCATATTTTTTGATAGATCCACCTGATCGTCTTGACGTTCGACCTTTCATACGCCACATCACATGAACCTGCCATGAGTAGTTTGTTCAGTCACTTGAAACAGGTAAAACTTTCCCCAGTGACAACAGAGTTATGAACCTTGAACTAAACTTTTCAAAGTTTGATTTATCAATGACAGCTACCTATGCGTAGTGTCGAAACCGAAGACACACAAGAGATTTCTTTCGATCTTTGACCAACCTCGTAATTATTGTCGCTCTTCCGTCCACACCTTTCATCAAACGGACTTGCCCCATGGCGCATCCATCACGCTACCAACATGACACAATCATGGTAGAGATTAGAGTAGACCATGTTCTGTTAAAAGGATAAAATGGTTCATGCAGTCCTATAACCCATCATATATTTTACCTAAACAGTGATACTTTTCTGCTCAATGAACAATGCAGAAGACATCAACAATATATGTGTTGGTTACTAACTAAATGTGTGCTACCAACACACTTGAAAGGCAGAAGACATGAACAATACATAACAAGCCTTGAAATAATCCATTTAAGAAAAGTATATCTAAAATTCAATGGACAGATTTAATCTGCTCCCACACGTATGTAACAGTAACATGTAGCTTGTATGGAGAAGAAAAGAAAGCAGGTCAGATGATTTGAAGTAAGAGAACTGAAGATTTAGCAGAAAAGTATGACTAAAAAATGAATGAACTGAATAAAGCTGGCCACATGATCATATACAAAGGACAAACTAAAAGAGATATGCTACAGATTTGTGGCCTCAAATCAACCCTTTTCTAATTTTATCCTTCCCCAACCATGGCGGCTTGAGGATGCCATGGTTTTTTCCTGTACTTGAGGATGCATGTCACAAACTCACTCCCTCCCTCCCTCCATCCCTCTCTCTCTCTCTCTCTCTCTCTCTCTCTCTCTAAGTTTGACGTATGGATCTTCCTATTTCCTGTGACCCTACCATGTCCTATTATCTGAGATAGTTCTTGTTCCCTAAACTGCAGGGTAGGAGGTTCACCTTGTTGTTGTAGGTTGACTTTGCTTGGGGAGACAGTAGCTGCAGGATCGGAGGAGGCTGAAGCGAGCTCGAGTCGGTCAGTTGCAGCCACCCACAATGTTTTATCATTTTCAAGCCTGGAACACTACAACAGCATGTGAATATAAATGAAAAGTAACATCGACACATTTTTACATACTGCCATGTCCAGTCTCTCGTATTTAGAAAATAGAAGCCATTTCAAATATGATGTCTGGGACATATCTCGAGAGAAGTTCAAAAGCTAAATCTGCCTAAACATGCATTTTTTTGCCCGAACAGTTGGTAATCAACAACTTACTATAAACTACATCTCCAAACAATACGGTTCAGGTTGAAATGAACCTAGCATTTAATGTTTATTAAAAATAGAATATATGCAAAACTAATCCTCCAAAAACAACCTGCAGTGGAAAACATTTTATAACATGTGTGGTTTTTCTTCATGTCCGAAATAAATGCATGTTTACATGAGAGGAAAAGTCACAATAAATGCTACTCCGTATCTCGTTGGCAAGCTCACTGGCTACTTGGCATCGAAGAATGCTTTCACCAGGGAGACTTTGCTAAAATAAGAATAAAAAATCAGTAGACTTGACAACAGGAGCATACAGACCTTTGTCGATGTCATTATCATCTTTGATTTAATAGAGAAATGAGAATAGTTTGAATACCCTTTCTTTTCTGAACCTGAATACACATATACAACTGATGTTTGTCAGTTCCAAAATCCAGCCCAAACTGAAATTATGCATGGCCATGATCCATTCAAAAATTTACAAAAAAATATCCATTCGATAGTAAAACTGTGGCACACGATTAGACGAGGGCTCACCTTCAAAGTTAAAAGGCATCCATTCAAAAGTAAAAAGTATTTACCGACTAACAGTAACTTAATAAAATTCTACTATACTCTAAGCACACACTTATCAACCCAAAATGAATTGACCCTACTGCATTTGTATATCAGGAGGTAGCTAGTCCAGAAATGACAACAAAAGATGCAGGCTAAAGATCACGTCTCACCTGAAGACGATAAAAGAAGAACAGAGAGTAGCAATAGATGATAGAACCAGGAATCTCTTTGGTGCCGAGTGTCCCGAGAGCTTCTCCGGTCAAATTAAATTTCTGTAAATGTCCCGTTCAATTAGAAGACCACCATAAGTAGTGTGTATCAGTTTGAGGTACTCGTTCGACTGCTCTGCAATAACTGAAAGTATGTGCCACTTTAGTACAAAATTTGTCAAAATAGAACTTAAATATTTAACAAACTGAAAAGATGGGAAAAAACTGCAATTGAAATATATACTATTAAGATTCATTTACATGCAATGCTATTGGAGAAACAACTAAATAACTGATCATTATTTTGATCTATCATATATAACTACTCATGGCCACCTCTTTCTTATTTTGTTCTCTGACCAATGATTTTTATACATCTTCAGTTAGTATTGGTCCTTGATTTACTATAGGTGTATCACCCAAAAAGTTACAATCTTATATATGGCTTAGAAATTGGAAGTCAATAAGAATATAACTACATTCAGACTAAATGTAGATAGCTCGTTGCTCTTTTTTTGAGAGACATGGAGATACGGACCTAGGTGCACCAATTATGTCGATACCCAGCCAAGATACTTGGGCTTGTGACGACGACGGTCATGGAGGAGAGAACGACGGCACCAACAAAAGGACACGCTCCAAATTTAGATTGCAGCTCGACCATCAACCTAGATCAGCAATAGGAGATCATAAACTGGAACATGGAAACAGAAAGGAAACCAAGGGAGCAAGCTCACCGGTGAAATACCAATCCTACCATAAGCCTCTGTCATCCCTCAATCTCTCACAACTTACTGCCTCCCAATCTCTCTCTCAGTCTCTCACCACAACACCACCACACAACTGCCCGCCTCCCCCAAAGGCATGCACACAACAGCAGCAATATCACCACACATCCGGCCAGGGCACCGCTCGTTCCCATCACGAGCTTTTCTTTTCCACGCATGCAAAAATTGTTCATACAAATGATGACTAACCTGCATACTAAAGAACACTGCCGTTGAATTAATCTACAAATTACTTTTTGAGCTAGAAATGGCATGTAGTTAATGGGACTATCCATTTTGGTTGATCCTGATTAGTAGATTCCAACTTCTTATGATGATCCAATACTGCAGCGACATCCTAAGCTGAGTTTTTATAGAACACATATAAATCAGCCTGGCAACTGACCTAAACAAAGGCACAAACTGACAGAAAACAAATGCATAGGTAGAAAAATAGATCAATCTCAACATTTAATGGAACTCAACAGAACAACCAACAACCAATTTTCTGCTTATCATATAATTACAAACTGAAAACTGGGAACAAACACGGCATGCAAAAAAATCTAGCACCTAAGAAAGCCACTTTGATTTAACTGAATTGCAACCACGATAAAAACAGAGCCTCCTTTTTTCTAACTAGCCGTGTGATTTGTTTAACCCTTAAAGTTAAATGACCAAACAGGGATTAATAAGAAAAGACCAACAAACAGATCATCTAGTTAATCTAACAGACTGTGCGATTTTCCTAACCCTTAAACTAAATGACTAATGTTGGATTAATCAGACTAACACATACATCATCTAACTAATGTAACCAGCAGTGTGATTGGCCCTTAAGCTAAATGACCAAAGCATGGACTAATCCAATAACACCAGCCCCCGCCAAATCTGCCCCTCCCTCTCTCTTCCACAAGCCCCGCTAATAAGCACAAAGAAATGAAAAAGAAAAGAAACACCAAGCAACCATATGTGCATATGAGAACAAAATCACAGCCCTAGTAGGATGCAGCCAAGGAAGGAAAGGCACATGGCAGCAAACAAATAAGGCAGAAAAGAAAACCACTAAAATCCACCGACAGGATAACACTTTGCCTCCACCAATACAAGAAACAACAAACAAACGCACTCATTTGTTAGTATGCACACCCACACAAACGACACACACGATATATCAACAATAAATACACACCAATGCACGAGCACTGACCTAGATATGCAAAGGAACAACAGCTTAGAGAAGAAGCAGGTGAGGGGTCAACCTGCAGTTCCCTGGACATGGACGAAGACGTGAAGGACGCCACGGATCCAACAAGATCAACCAAAATAAGCAGCACCTGACATTCCAAAGCAAAATAAATGTCAACATCACGGCTCGGCTGAAGTAGATGATGAAAACCGGGTCAAAATGGAGGCTTACCCACAGGTCGATGAGCTCAGTAACAGATCCGGACCAGCGACGGGAAGAACTACATATCTGCAGGCAAAAGAGACAGCTTTAGAGCTTGCAGCGTGAGGGCAAAAAATGTGGGAATATGGAATCACCATTAGATAGTCATCATCCTGTAGAGGAAAGGATAAAATATTTTTTTACAAAAGGATATACAGGCAAGAGTACTGCTGCTGTAAAATTACTGAAACTACTCTATAAAATTAATAGAATTAACATGATCTCCTGGAGTAGTTCAAGCAATACTGGAGTAGTTAAAGATACTAATATTGGTGCAGCACTAAGCATGAGATACAATACTCCACAAAATTAACATAATCAAGAAAGCATCAGCAAGTTAACAATCTAACAAGACAAGTTTCAGTACAGCACCAAGTCAAAGCCCACTGCAATCTTTAAGCTACTGGAAATTTCAAAACAGTGAAGTTCCATTTTAAGCTACTGCAGTCTTTCTCTTAAATCTAGTCATGCATCTGTGGAACTTGGCAGCATTCATTGAAGAATGGAGTAAATTAACTTGGCTGTATACAAACTTTAAGTAAGTTGACTTAGCATTCTACTGAAATTCCACTGCAATCTTTAAACTACTATAACCTGTCGGAAATATACTGCAAACCCCCACAAAAAGTTCATCTTTTGTACCGAGTACCTTGAAGATGGCATCGTAGCCGGCGAGGACCTCCTCGATCTACGTGCACTTCCTCTCCAGCTTATTCTTGTCATCCTCGCTGGCTTCCTCGAGCTTGATCTTGGCCTTGCCGGCGGCACCGGGCTTGGACTTGGGCTCCCACTTCCACTTGCGATCGACGCGGTCGTCGTTGTGGGAGGCGAGCTCCGCCTCCCACTTGAGAGCCCGACCCCACCGTGCGGCTTCTCCTCGGCCGTCCACTTCACCTTGCAGCCCCCCGGGGAGGCGGTGGCGTAGCTGTACTTGCGGCGAGCCGACTGGGTGCCTTGGTGCGAGGGTGACGGTCCAAATGTTGTAATTAAGCAGATAATGGTCAGATTAGTAGGAAGGTTTGAGAAACTGTTTACATTAAAAAAATCAAAGTAACCATCCATGATACATGAGTTTACTATAGGCCACAAATAGCAAAATAAACCAATGCAATGTAAGCAAGGCATAGTCAATCCACATGATAATTTATTTGCATGGTAAGCAGTAAGAGAATTGGCAGTGAACTGGACACTAAAACTAAATATTTTTTTGATATTCTAAAAACTTTCATACACATAAACGATTCATTTCACAAGGGACTGAAATATACCAGGCAAGGAAATCGGAATACTGATCGAAGATGTATTAGTTATAACCTTTCATAGCAAACATTGGAGCAGAAAGTTCCTACTTGAGCTAGATGATATCAGATATAACCTTTCATCTCAATGTGAATACCGACCGAAGATGTAGTAGTTAGTTATGTCACATGTAGAATGAGATACAAAAAGAGCATGTAGTATGCAAAAAAGGGAATGCAGCAACAACGGAAAGAAACGCTAAAAGGGAACATAGAGAGCAGAAAACCAACCCAAAATGCAAGCAAGAATCTTTAAAAGGGAACATAGAGCAGCATGTGCATGACGCATAGAAAAATGGGGTCACCTTAAGATCAAGAATTAGTGGCCCTCTCTCAGTTCAAATCAAAAGGAAGGAACCACTATTATTGATTAGAGTTATTTTTAATTAGGCAAAGCATTATAGCACTGGATCCTAAGCTACAGTTGAGGCATACAAAACTACAAGTGTCTATAATTTTCATATATAAACAATCTTTAGTATCTCAACCCGAACCAAAGCAAAAAAAAAATCATGGTTAAGTACCCAACAAACGAAGAATGAACCTTTTTGGAATTTTAAAGTAGCAAGACATGAAAAGTTCTCTTTTGCCTTCAATACTACACACATTGGGGGAGGTAGCTGCAGTTTTATTGCATAGTGGGCTCATATTCGCCTTTCCTTGATCATATAACCTACCCCCGTCATCTCTTATCACCAGATCAATCTGTTTATACAGTAGAGCTGCCATGGTTATCACTCAACAAGAATGACCATCCAAGGACAACAACAAGTATCACATGACCAAAAAGGATTCTAGAGAGAAGAGGGAGGATCCAACTTGATACCCACAGGTGCCTCGATTGCTCAAAGGCACACTAATTCCAGCCAAGGTAATCATCATCGCCCTAGCACGAACACGACTTGAGCATAAATAAGCAACACCTTTAAATACAACTAAAAATGGTTCAGGGTTGATTGCATAGCCGCCACCGGACGCCATCACCGGCGCCGCTGATATGCCTCCCTCCTCCGTGGCCGTTGCCGCCGCCGTTGTGGTTGGTGGGAGCCACCTGCGTGGGAGGGAGGCAGCTGCAAGAGCGAGTGAGAGATGAGGAGGCGGCTAGGTCTCCCACTGCAGCGGCCCCCCTTATACCCACATAAGCGAAATGACCGAAATGCCCTGGTGGGGGTATGGTATTTACATCCTGATGCAATTGGAATTTTATCCGACGACTGATGTTGATCGGGTAAATATCTAACGACCTACTGCGATTTGGATCGAGATCCGACGGTCTGTATCGCGAGGAGATTCCGATCGGACGGCCAGAATGCCCAAATCGCTGAGGAGCCTCGGGTTTCGATTTGTCTCGTGTTTCTGGATTCAGGGTTCATTGCATAGCGGGCTCAGATACACCTTTCCTCGATCATATAACCTACCCCCGTCATCTCTTATCACTAGATCAATATGTTCATACAATGGAGCTGCCCTGGTTATCACTCAACAAGAATGACCATCCAAGGACAACAACAAGTATCACATGATCAAGAAGGATTCTAGAGACAAGAGGGAGGATCCAACCTGATACACACATGTGCCACGATTGCTCAAAGGCACACTTATTTCAGCTACGATTAATCATCATTGCCCTAGCACGAACGCCACTGATCAATCTAGCAAATCCAGGAGCATAGCTATAGGACAAGGGCATCCACATGTAAACCAGAGCATCACATGAGCTCCTATGATAGCAACTAAACATGAACAACAACCTGCAAACCCTAAAATGGCATGGATCCACAACTACAGAGCTCAAGTAGGAAGCGATGCATGAGTAGGGCATAGAGCATCAACCAGACGAGCACCACATCAATATAGCCATGGCCATGTCCCATAAAGTAGCCGAAGCAGAGGAGTGGGAAGAATATGGACCTCACCGAGGGAGGTTGTAGCCGAGGCAGTACTCAGTGCGCGCCGGGGTTGCGCCTGAACGCCGTCCAACCGGCAAGGAACCGCGTTGGAGTTGCGCCTTGCACCGTCCCGCCGACGAGCACAAATGCATCAAACAACCTGTGTAGGAAAGGCATCGTTGTTATCAGAAACAATTACTTAGGAATTAATATTTAATAGAAATGCATTTTTTAGCACAAAGATATACGCAGGAAAAATACATGAGCAGATCCTTCTATCAAAGGTCAAAAAAAAAAAACAATATGAAATCAATATGTTAGTTAGAAAATGTTTTGGTAGAACATATTCAAAACATCCATGTGCAGTAAAAAAGGAACTTGACCTTGCTGCAATCATCTCTGAACCCGTCACTATAGTCTAAACCAGGGAGAAGGAATAACAATGCAGCTTTCTAGTCCTGACTGCTTTTCTTGTGAGCAAATGCATAATAATTTTGACTCAGGTGGAACTATACAGAACAAAAACAAAATGGCTCCAATGAAGCAACTATAAGATTTGGAAGCTTTGTAGGCAAGCACAAAAAGACCAGATTCTTCAACAACTTGGCAATTCGGATGCAATAGCACTGTCCTCATGAGCATATAAAGAGAAGAAACAAGGTGCATTTCATCTCCATTAGAATTTGAAAATATAAAGAGAAGAAATAATGAAAATCCATAAGAAAGGCCAACAAAATTAATGGTTAAAGGGGTGGAAAACTAAAGAATGGATGAGCTCTCCGGAGGGTCCTGGCCACAACGACACATATGGCCATACTAATGAACAAACGCTTCCTAGTATACATCAGGGGTTCACATATTACAGTTTGCTATCTAGAACAGTCTGAACATGAGCCTAATTCTCTTGGATAATTCAAAATGTGGTGTTGCATATACAGTAGCTAGCATATACTATACTTTAAATAAAAACTAAACCTACAGTTGTCTGCTCTATGATTTCAATGTAGCATTCATGTAAGGCAAGAAACACATCATTTTGAAACTATTAGGAACATTGGCACAAGCGTAGCTTAGAAGTGGAATAAGTAATGTACTCCTCTCTCTCTCTCTCGCTCAAATTTACAGCACTGCAATTGTTCCTAACTCATGTTGTGATGACCAAGTTATATGAGTCTAAGTGCATGTGTTTTTGTGTGTATGCATAAGTTGATCTAAGTTCACCATTCCAGTCCAGGAGTGCATATACTTGTAGAGAACATGACTTAGTTTATTTATGTAGCATGGACCCTTTCATTTGAAGTAGGGAAGCACATGAATTTTGGATACTGCACGTGAGAATAGGCGTTGGGTTTGGGGCGTAAGGTAAGGATCCAAATACCTCAAGGTGGTGTGGAAACGGCAGGGTCGCCGGCATCAAGTCCGTGCCGTGGAGAAAACTATAGCAGTACAATAAGCCTCCAAAGCAAATAAGCTTATAGGTAAAATTACTTATCTGATCTATCAAAAGGGGAAAAATTATGTCAAAAACTCTTACTATTTAAAAATTGTGCATTTATATTCTTGTAAGCCTAATTGAATTAGCATCTAGGCATCTAGGCATATGTAATAGTTTTCCCTTTTCTCTCTTGGCTCTCTTAAAAAGCTTGTGCATTCATATGTTTGTAAGCCTAACTGAATTAGCATGCTAGTTAGAAATTAGAACAATGAAACACTCAAATCAAAACAGCAAGAGCACATTTAATTGGTATAGGAGCTGTAACCATGTGCATATCAATGAGCAGAAAAATAACATGGGCACATTTATTTCTTCCGATATCAAACAAATATCACATATCACAGGGCAGTTATAAGAGCATGCATCAAGCTTAAACAACCTACAGAGCGAATCGAGCGTGAGAGAGAGAGAGAGAGAGAGAGAGAGAGAGAGAGAGCAGGACAGAGGAGAGGGGAGAGGAAGCGGTGGCTTGCCACCTACACCTGACCTACGCAGGGGAGGGGAGGTAGAAGAGCCGCAACAGCTTCTCCATGGCATGGCCCCCTTCCTTGACACAATCAGATGAGATGAGATGGGCCTGCACACAGTCACACATCAGAGGAAGATTAAAACCAGAGAAAGAAGAAGAAAAGGTAAGGAAGGATGCATACGCGAGGCTCTTGAGGGGATCCTGCGGATCTAAGCTACGGGCTCGAGCTCGGCCACGGCCACCGCCGTGCTCACCAACGCGTCGATGGTGGACGCGCCGCTCCCGTCCGGCCCTGAAGACCCCGCTGTCTCAGAGGAATCAATCCCGCGAGGGGAGAATCCACCGGCCACGAGAGAGAAGGTGAGGGGATTGGGAGAAGGTGGGGGCCAGC